>NC_092211.1:87799557-87824991 GCF_043381705.1 Parasteatoda tepidariorum
GCGTTAAACGTTTAACGCTACATTTTTATTGGCCGGGAAATCACGTGGTAGGATCCAGTTTTTCCTCATTCATTTCCATATTGTTTTGGTTCTCACTAGCATAAAAACAATAAAAGTCATAAAAGTATTGTTCTTCTATAAATATTTTTTTAGTTTGTTTTGATACACATATAATTTAATAGGATAGTTTTTTTTTATTTTCAAATTTAGTGGATAACAATTGTAAAAAATGAGTGAAAACAATCCCACGGACAATGCGACGGATTTAAGGTTATGTCAAGGTACGTCTCTTGTGAATATGAATTGATTGTTTCTCTTCTAAAATTACATTATGACGCATACATTATTAATACCGATACATTTTCCCGGACAAGACGATGAGGCAACCACAAGCACTTCCGCTGGTCCACGTGAGAAAAATGCACAATATAACCGTGATTACATAGCACGGAAGCAGGAAAAAGAGTCGTTGAATAGAACTAGTGATCCTTCTACGACTGCTGATTCTTCTTAAGGCCTGGTTTCTTAGCGCTAACCTCTGATTGGTCCATTTGTGAGTTTGATAGTATACGTCATCGAACGCTCATCTTGAACTACAATTGCCGTCGAACTCCACTGCAGTTGGATTACAACGTGACGTTAACCACAGAAGCAATGGCGGACAACATTTAACAGCACATTGAAATCAGCCAAGATTTTGATTTTGACATTAAACATAGCTTCTTCATTAAGCATAGCACTCTTCCTTTAGCTCAGCTATAATATGCTTTTTCTTGGACAAAGTCATTATTTGTTCTCAGAAACACTGGTCGACATTAACAAAATCAATGCAAATTCAAAATAAATATTTGTTTACGTTATTAACGCATGCGCAATGAGAGATAATGTCTGCGTTGGACCAACTGCTCACGCTGAGCTAACAAAAAAGTATTTTTTTGCCGTCGGCTCTACGTCAACTTTCCACTAGTTCTAAGAAACCAGGCCTTGAGCTAACAAACCAGTTTTTTGTTGGCGTCAGCGGGACGTTGACGTCCCGCTGACGCCCAGATAAGGCGCTTGTCCTAAGAAACCAGACCTTAACGTCGCAGGTTGAGAAGTTTAACTTCTTCCGCGAGGAGGGACTCCACGCACTATTTTTTTTTAAATAAGTAACTTTTTTACCGATATAAAACTAAAATAGTTAAGTCAATTTAATTAACGAATTAATATTTGAGAAACATTAATTAACATCATCCACTACAAGTTCAAAAATAAGTATTTGAACGTGAGTGGATGAATAAAAAGTATTTTATGAACGATTGTAAATTTGAACAAGATACATATAGGGAAAGTGTGAACTAATAGTAGGCGAAAAAAAGTCACGTGGTATCAGACTACGAAAGTATAAATTTGGTGACGCGGACCACACGTGCTACCACATAATGTTCTTTATTAAATTGATCTGACACAGCGAATATAAAATAATTAAATACTTAAATTCGAGCGATAAACAATTTTTTTTCAAATAGAGCTATAAGTTAGAAATAATCACTGATGTTATCTTTAAAATATGTGAAAAACTGAATCGCTTATAGTAAAATTTAAAACAATGACTAGCGCTTAACCCATCAGAAAATTCCATTTCTTTTTTCGCTCATCCCTATTTAATAAATGAGTTAATATTTGAAAAAAAAACTGCATTAACATCAAGTGTCACATCCATTACGAGTTTAAAAAAATGGAGTGGATGACTAAAAAGTATTTTATGAACGACTGAAAGTTTGAAGAAGATAATAGGGGGAGAGTGTTGGAACTAATAAGTAGGAAATAAGAAGAGGTTTGTTTGTTTGAGATGCTTAGTTTTTTTTTCTAAAATAACTATTTTTTAAAGTGAACTTTTAGTTCTAAAAATAAAAAATGACTACGGAAACGTGATCGGTATCTGAGGTACTTTACGATGGTCTTTCCGAAAGGTTTTCTTCATCACGAAGTCACAGAGGTGGTCCTTCCTGGAGGTTTTACTGCATTTCTTTTACAGCATTTCTCAAAATATTGTAAATATTATAAGCTTCAATTTTGAAATGAAGAAAAACTTTAAAATCAAAAGAGAAATAACGTAATTTTCAGACTATTATAAAATATTCATGATAATTTCCTATTTATTATTATTATTATTCTCGAAATGCATATGGGGAGCATTTTCAACAAAAAAATGATCGGATGATGATTCGATTACAATTGTTTAGTCGCTATTTAATAGATTAAGTCAACATTTGACGAGTGGTAACCGTTACTTTTGTTCCTTAACATATAGCATGCATTTTTAGTGCATCCCATATTTTATATATTTAAATTTTAAAACTCCTCAATATTCTTTCGTATTATTTAAATACAGCTACATTCTGAAAATTTTGGAAGATCGCGTAAGTTAATAAGATTGCCATTTGGTTTTGTTTTACTTACTTAAGGCCTGGTTTCTTAGGACAGGACGCCGTCCGCTGGAAATCAGCGCTAACCTCTGATTGGTCCATTTGTGAGTTGGATAGTATACGTCATCGAACGCTTATCTTGAACTTCAATTGCCGTCCAACTCAACTGCAGTTGGATTACAGCGTGACGTTAACCACAGAAGCAATGGCGGACAACATCCAACAGCACATTGAAATCAGCCAAGATTTTGATTTTGACATTAAACATAGCTTCTTCATTAAACATAGCACTCTTCATTTAGCTCAGCTATAATGTGTTTTTTCTTGAACAAAGTCATTATTTGTTCTCTAAAACACTGGTCGACAATAACAAAATCAATACAAATTCAAAATAAATATTTGTTTACGTTATTAACGCATGCGCAATGAGAGATAATGTCTGCGTTGGACCGACTGCTCACGCTGAGCTAACAAAAAAGTATTTTTTTGGCGTCAGATCTACGTCAACTTTCCGCTGACGCCCAGATAAGGCGTTAGTTCTAAGAAACCAGGCCTTGAGCTAACAAACCAGTATTTTGTTGGCGTCAGCGTGACGTTGACGTCCCGCTGACGCCCAGATAAGGCGCTTGTCCTAAGAAACCAGACCTTTAGAAATGATGACTGCTTTTGTTGCATTTATAGGCTGTACTTCAAATACACGAAAAATGATGCTTCTAAATCTATTAAAAGCATGCGTTAACTACAGTTTGCGAAATCATAAATTTGTATTTACTCCATTTGTGGAAACGAAATCAATTTATAAAGAGGCGTGCTTTTAGCGTTCCTTCGAATTTCAGTTTCACCATCGTCTGAGCTTTCCAGAAATGAAAGCGACAAATTCTCTTAAAAGCATCTTTTTCGATTCTTAAGTAAAATGGATTTTCGAAAAAGAACGTGTATTTAGAATGACAGCTCTCGCCAGCAAAATTAGAAAGTTTTAGATAAAGGGAAAAAAAAATTGACAAAATTTACATACATTTTTTTGAGAAAAGCTCACATCTGGATCTAAACGTCTTTTTTTAAAAGCTTTTTCTAATAAGCGAATATTAAATTAGATTTTAATTTATGAATTATTTTTTTAAAAAATATTTATATTTGTTTTAAAATATTGGGTTGCCAACTAAGTACTAGCTTTTTATTTTTTAAATTTAAAAATTCTGTGAGTCATTAAATGTTTTTGCCATAATGTTTAGGCTCATTAAAGGAAAAAGTAACGAAATTTATAATTTTTCAAGGCTAATTTATGTTCAGATCATTAAGACGAGACGTTGAGAAAAAGTAGAATTTTCAATCATTTCTTTCTTTTCTAAGGCCCCAAAAGCTGCTCGGGATATTTGTGTTGTGTATGAAGAGGGTGCCATAGCTGAGAGAACCGCAGGTAATTGGTAGGTCAAGCTTAAAAAGGGAAAATTCAATCTTACAAACGCTTTTATTTTCGAATATCCATAACGTCCATGAATGAACTGAATTTTTACACGAAAATTCGGTTTTAACGACAAAATAACAGACAGAGAAATTGGAATTCTACCTAAAATTTAAATTTGTAAAATCTCTATATATATTTCTCATACACGGCGACAAAAAAGCCTCATTACAACTCCCCGAATGGCAACGCTAAAAAATCGACCCATGATTGCCGCTAAAAATGTCACATGCCAAATCTAGCTGAGATGGCTCAACATATAGCGCTTTTAAAAACGGAAACTGAAATAACCAGAGAGAGCATAAGCAAGACAGAAGTGATAGTCTTTGTCGATAGATCTCTATTTTAGTATTTTGTCGAAAGCGCTTTTTTTCACGAATTTATATATTACGAATTCATTTGACGATTTTTGATTTATATCACGAATTTATTTGTTTTACTAGATTTTATTTGCTTATGCAGGTTTTTACATTGCAATTCACTTATTTAAATTTTCAATAGACTTAATTATAGCCAAAATTTTAACCTTTTTAAATAGATTTCAGTTTTAGAAATTTTATCTTAAGATTTTATACTATAGCACATTTCTAATAGGTTTAACGAATTACATGTCATTTATTTGAATTCAAATTTATTTTAATGACTTAGTATTTACTAAAAAGATGTAATTTTTTTTAAAAGAAAGTTGTTATATGGATTTGAATGATTGTTTTGAATTCTTGGAATTTTGTGCATTTGCAATGTACCGAAGTTAGTAGCGAGAGAAGCAAATCATATAAGATTGTGTAGCAATTTTCGGGGGTTGGCGAGCGTCAGCGAGCAGGGGGCGCAGCCCACTAGTATTTAAAAATACAAGTAAACTTACCAGCCAATCACTAATAAATTAAGTGAATAATCCCAAGAAACTGGAATTTGGAAAATATTTCTCACTTTAAAACTTCATAGGCATAAAAAATATGTATACGGAAACAAAAGTGGAAATGCTTCTCAAAAATAGGAGCTTATTCTAAAGACTCGCCAAACATGAATGGGAAGAAATAAAAATGCTTTTAAATATAAAATGGAAAATGAAGGAGGGGAACAAAACTAGAAAAACCGCAGTAGCTGAGAGTGAAGAAAAAAAAAGATGGAAAAAAAAGCAGAACAAAAAAAAACCCACTGTGTCCGAGAAGGGCAGAGCAGGGTAGTATCATGCGGTATGGAGAGGTAGTCAAAAACTAATGTCTTATTAACAAGGGATTCACATGAATGAAATGAATTTTCAGAGCATGGATGATGAGTTCATATGCCTGGAGGAAGGAATAATTTTGGCATAGTCGACATTTAACTCATATGTCCAAGATTCCAACAGTATGCAGCAATTGATGGTTTAACGTACTCTGTAAAAATGACAAATCTTATCGTGTTTCTTAAGTCTAAATAAAGCACGTTTGGCGATGGTCGTACTTACAAAATAGGTGTTAAATGCCCCAGCGATTTTCAAAATAGATGGAATCATAAAGAGACTCAAATTTTAAGATCATTAAATTTAAAAATAACTTTAAAACCAAGATGGGAGAGGATATATTTTTTGTAACCGTTGTTGAACAGCCGACCGAATTTTCAGTTTACAGCTATCAATGTTCAACTCAGCAACCTTGTAATTCTGAACCCATTCCAGAAGACAAGGGAACTTCAGCTCAGAATAATTTTTTATAAAATCAGCTCAACTTGATGTCCAGACATCTTGTTTCCTTCAATTAAAAGCTGGTTTCTTTGTAAACGCCATTAGCTCGTCACCACCTTTCCATGTCACGTGGAAATGCATTTTACCCTGATTTGCCTATCTAGGCTACAGCGGTTTTTCTAGTATTGTTCCTCACGTTTATTCTACATTTTGTGTTAGCAACTTGACATTTCATTTTTCAAATCCCTTTTTTTCCTCTCATTCACATCAGGCAAGTCTGTAGAGGGGGTGTCTATTTTTGAGCATTTAAAATATGTCGGGTTAAATTTCCATCTCTAAATTTTTGAATTCAATGAAGCTTTTTTAATAAGCAAATAATAAGCAGTTCGATTCTATGAAATCTTTTTCAGGAAGACTTTAATAAAAGTTGTTTGTCACATTTACACTTAATGTAAAGTGACAAATTAATTTCTAATTTTACTTAAGCCTTTAATTTTTCTTTAAACGTTTTCCTTTTTTCCAATTTAGCAATTTTATTTTTAACTTTCTTGTTGACCTTTCTCATGGTCATTGCGGTCATCGCACTTCCTGTGGGGAAAGTCAGCCAACCCCTCTATTCACGCCTTTCTTTTTCTTCTTTTAATTTTAGGGGGGCTAACTAACCAATCTCTTTCCCTTAAATTTCAAACTCTCCGCCTCTTTAAATTTAATTGGCCGTAATTTTTCTGGTCTACCCCAGTTGAGGAATTTTTAAGTCTTTTTAAAAACATTCTCTTTTTCTCGAGCCTTCGGGCAGGTTCCCCTTTTTCTCCGAGATGCGGACTTCGGTCCGTATCGAGGGATTTCTTTTTACATTTTTTTTAACCTTTATTTTAAATTAAATCCATAGCTGCAATCAATTTCTGTAAATTTAAAATCAACATTTAATACCTTTAATTTTCTTTAACATTAAGAAAAAAAACCTTCTCGAATTTAAGCTTTCTTTCCATATTTATTTTAACCTTTAAATTACTCGTTCTTTTATAATTTACTTTTATCTATGACGCCTCTGTGTTTTAATTTCTTTTGTCACCTATTTCTATTAAAGGTGTTCCTAAAGTTAAAAATTGTTTTAAAAACGTCTTTCCACTAGTTATGTTGTTGGATATTTTTCTTAAATAAATCTTAAACGCAAGTTAAGGATGTGTGTTTCTTTTGATGGTTGTCTTTTAAAATGTCCTGTGTGTACAGGGTGAGTACCTTTCAATTATTGTTATGGGCATGCATAAATGTGAATTTATTAGTTTTTCTTATTGGAAACATCAGCTTACTGTTTAAATCATATATATTGTTTGGATATAGCATGACTTTATCGTATTTATCATTAATCTTTAATTTATTTTAGTTTCGCCCTTTTTCCAAATTTGGTGATACTAAATCATCCAATTTGTTCAAACCTCACACTTTGTGACCCTTTGGACCAATTGGGTTATTGTTATCCCACATTAGCATTGTACTACCACTTTCCTTAACGATCACGCTCCCCTTAATTTAATTTAATTACCTTTTATATATTTCGGCCTTTAATTTATTCATCACGACATTTCATTCATTTAACTATTTTTAATCATGACTATATCCAAATACACATGCAAATCCAAGTACAAGTACCTTACCAATGATTTCAACCCATCTGTCAATTTTATTACATAAATAACTTTACTTTATTATACGCACCAACCCAAAATAATGCTATTTAATTTAACTCTTACAGTTGTTATAACCGAACAACTTAAAATTATACATAAAACGGGACGGTCTGGCTGGTAGGGCACTGGACTAATGTCCAAGAGGTCGAAAGTTCGATCTCACCAATCCGAAAAGTCATTGTGTACAAAATGTTGACTGATGTACGCTAAATTTGTCGGGATCACAAAGTCCTTAAAGTTCCTGTGACGAATCATCACCTCTGGGGGGAACTGGATCTGATTTTGATCGAACGCAGGTTCAGATCAAAATTACGTTCTGAGGATGGATGGTGTGCGGATGTGTCCTCCCTATAAAACGGGTTGTGACGTATGTATTTTGTCATCGGATCATCCTGAGGGATGTTTAATTGACCGTCGCCAATAGCCCATTGTGCAGCTCCAATGCAATGTAAATAAAAGCATAGTACCGTAAAATTTTACAAATTATAATACGTTAAATGTTCTTTTTTGATAGAATTGTTCAATAAACAGTTAAGTATTAAATTTCATTTAATAATGCCGGCAACAAAAACCACACTACTATTCTAGTGTCTCTCATATTCTATTTTAAAATATTATTTGAATTGAATAGTATTGTCACATATTCGTTGGGAGCTATAAGCTATTTCATGGGACGCTGAACAGAAATAGAAGAGGGTAACACCACAATAGTTTAGTTTAAAGAAAAAACATAACAAAAGTCAGCCAAATCATGATTCTGGACGTTAGGGTGCAAGACATCAAAAGAACTTTTTTTTTTCTGAAATGGAAGAATGCAACGTTTTAGACTCAGAATATTGTAGCCATTCAATCGATTTTTTTCTCTTTCTTTAGTGGGTCGTTTGTAGAAAAGGCTATAAATTTGTTTTTTAAGCAATTTTTCGTGTTTTCGCAATTTTTGAACAGCATCTCCAGAGACAATTTGTTCTACCGAATCAACGCATTTATCAAAAAGAACATTAAATCTAATTTTTTTGGAGTTATTTGCTAAAAAAATAAATAAAATGATATCAATAGTTCACATTTTCAAATTTTAAAACTTATGATAAACCACTAATGTAAATTTATGTTATGATGTAATGTTATGATCACTGATTTGAAGATCGGATCTAATGATCCGATCTTCAAATTCTAAGACTCCATCTTAATGGCTTTAGGGGAAGACCTTAAATATGCTATAACTGCAGACGACATTTTAAGTTGCTAAATCGGACACAAGAACGTACTTTCTCTTAATAAACATACCCTTTTTTCAATAGATTTGGATCTCTGACCTCCAAAATATAGGGGGGTAGCTGCAGTTAGATCATCAGAGAGCTCCAAAGTTTGAACCACTTAATGTTAATTTCACTTTTTGCGAATTTTGCTATGTCTCGAAAAGTTTCGAAATGAATTAAAAAAAAATTGTGCACCATTATAAAATCCTTTTATCCGAAGATAATAAAATGCAAAAAATAATTTTAAAAAATTAAAAATATTTATTATTTTCTAAAAATTGGTAGAAAAAATTTTGAATGGCAAGATCTATAAAGTTTGCATCATTTAAAATGATGTAATTTTAAATTTTATGGCAATTTATGGTAATTTTAATGGCAAAATACAAAATTGAGTGAAATCGGTCAAAAAGTCTTTCAAAATCGAGTTTTAACGTAGCCGTATTTTTAAAATTTCACTTCTCAGGAACTATTCGACAGATTTCAAGTAAATTATGTATTTCACCATGTAAAATTACATCCTTTTAAATGATGTAAAAAATTTTGTACCTTACAATTCTAAATTTTTTCTACTTTTATTAAATAAAATAATAAAAAATAATAAATATTTACACAAATATATATTATGCTTGGTATTAATTTTGGATAAACGAATTTCATAATTGTGTGCAAAAATTCTTCAATTCCCATATAAAGCTCTTGAGATATAGCGAAATACAAAAAAGATGAAATTAGCATGAAGGGGAACTTAATTTGGACCATTCCCCTCATCAAACTATGGGCATCCTATTTCCAAGATTGCGGCTAGCCCTTATATTTTGGGGATCAGAAATTCGAATAGGTCGGGAAAAAATATGTTTACTCAGACTAAGTACGTTTTTGTGCCTGGTTTCGTAACTTCAAATATCGTCTGCTCTAATTAATTATCCTATTTGACGCTCCCCCCTCGAACCCTTAAGATAGAATCCTAGAACGTGAAGATCATTAGATCAAAAATTATTCAGAGTGGGACGTTTTTTATTTTGTGTACTGTACAGTCATGCCTACATTTAGCACTACACATTTTTAAACAGATTTTTGCGTTGAAACGAAATAATTTGAAGTAAGACTTAATCACTAAATAAGAAATTTGCTTAAGCTTTGCTTTTGTTTAAGCTTATTTTAATTAAATAAGCTTTGGAAGAAATGGCATATAAGCACTAAATTGAGGTACTATATTAGTATCTAAAAATAAAATAATTAGATTAATTGTTATACAGTAGTTCTGTCTTTTTTTTATTTTGTGCACTCTATTCCAGTAAAATGAATGTTTAGTAAACCTTTCATATTTGCTGCAAATTTAGTAATAAGTAAACTAAAAACTTTTTAACCTGAATATCTAAGTTGGTTTGGTTCCTTCTATATAAAAAGATAAATTGTTTTACTTAGAATGGATAAAGATAATGACTAATAATTGTAAATTGAACTATAAATGTAAATTGAACTATAAATGCAAATCGAATAAATGTAAATTGAACTTTATTAGAGTTTAATTTTCAGGCATATGTTAGTGAAATTTTTTATGAAGATGCATTGCCTAAAATCGAAATTCTAATGTAATTAATTGAATATTTCGGAAAAATAAGTTTTTTGAACTTCATAATTTTATCATGTTTAATAAACTCAGCGGCGCGACAGCCCATAGAGGACCAAGGCCTACTGTGCCCATCTCAGTTTTCTTGACCTTTGGGCTCTGGGGTGCAGAAGCAGATGTTCCGGTTAGGTGGTCAGCCGAACGCGAAACCCCCAGTGTTTAGTTCCCAAGCATGCTTGGTATTCATTTATCGACCCACTAAAGGGATGAAAGGCTGAGTCAGCCTTGCCCGGCCCGAGGATCGAACCAGGGACCTGTGACACGACAGCGCGAAGCGCTACCGCTCAGTCACCGGGCGTCATCATGTTTAATACGAAACAGAATTTTTGATATTAAACTGCTCTGGTTCTAAATTTTAAATTCATGGCTAAAAATCTTTTTGATTCTGACAGAGGGTTGGTAACTAGGTAGATAAATAGATTTGTGGCGCAACTACCTCTACAATTACTAAATATCAATTAGTATATAAGACACGCTAACTCGATTTAATCTTTTTGATAGCTAAAGGTTGATATTATCAATATCTCTTTTCCCCACATTGGTGATCCGGACGTGATATGAACTCGCCTATATCGAATGTATCGCTCACTTCGATGGATAGTCCACATTGAACAGTTGACTTTCCATTTGTGACTGCTTCACTGTTCTATTCGCAACGTTGCTTCTCAGTCTCTTTTACGCACAACGATATCCTGCGCACACTCTACTGCTAATAGCAACACAGGAAAGGCCGCACACACAACCGTGAACTAAGTACAGCTCTCACCACAAGAGCTCAAAACTCGATGTACTTAATATAGCTCTCACCACAAGCGCTCAAAATCCGGTGAACTAAATACTGCTCTCCCGGTCTTTCACGAATATGGCAACTAGTGGTATCTGTTCTTTGAGTTCTATCCCTGATAAAATTCTGGTGGGGAAGTATTGCGGCGTAACTACCACTATAATTATTAAATATAAATTCACTAGTATATAAGGCTAAGTTGATACAATCTTGAGGTACTTTACATAGCTTTGAGGTACCTGAGAATGGATGAAGGTTTACATTGTCGGTAAATCCTTTCCCCCTCAGTTTATTATATGCTCTTTCGTGTGAAAATGAACTTAGTTTCCGGACAAACCTCGAATGAATCAGGAAATTTTTAAATTGTGATTAGGAGTGCATCCTTTAATTTCTTTAAATTGGAATTTTAATAAACATGAAATCATTTTGTTATCAAATTAACAGCCGGGTTGCAGCGGTTAGCGCGCTTGATTGCGAAGCCAACGGTTGCGGGTTTGAATCCCGTTTAGGGGCACGGTTGTTTCCATCTGTGTGTTGTCTTCTGTTGTGTGATGTGTGATCCGTGGCAGTTGTGGCTAATATTGCTCGCCTGCGTGGCTTAGGTTCACCGGTTAACGATAAAATGAGCCGTACTTGCAGCGTCTTCCGTGGCCAAGAGCGACTGTTTAGTGATTGTCGTTTGAAAATAAAGTTTTGGAACTAAAAGTTTATACTAAACTTTATAACTACAAGTTTATAAAGTTTTTCAAAAAATAACGTGTTTCAGATGCTTACTATTCCTACTTACGCCCATTCGGCAAATCTTCAGGCTAACTTCACCCATTACCTATGGCCGTACATTCACAAATATTCAATTTCTGAATTCGACTTCTTAAACTTCTAAATTGTCTGCAGTTCTCGCTTCATGTCACTTCTCTTATTAACTGTCGAATCAGAGACCTAAGAGTTTCGAACAGTTGCCATTTTTATTATAGCATATGTTCTTTGTGCTCCTGTTCGTTTTATTTTATAAGCAGCGTCGAACAACTTACTAAATTTTAATCCACTACTAACCCACATTACATGAAGAGGAAAACCACTAAAACATCCCACGCAAACGTTTGCTCCTACTACTAGAGATATTTTACATAGCATTAGAGCATTTGTAGTCAGTGCAAGCCGGAAGCAGAATTCGTATCGACCAGGTATTCAAACAGTCACTTCATTCTGAGCTGAGCGCTTTTGCAGTTCGAGTTGTTGTCACTGAAGTAATTCGTGGTGTTCCTTTGCTATTTGCCCGTTTTTTTGGCCCACCATTTTTTTTCCTTTTTCACTTTACAGTATAAATGCATTATTAAATTATTTGTTTAATAGTGTATTCCCATGAAGTATTAAATGCACTTACTAAATTTGAATTGAAATTAAATAACAATAGTACCATGCTCCTGGTACCCATAAATATTTTATTTTATTTTATTTCATTTTATTTCATTTTATTTCATTTTATTTCATTTTATTTCATTTTATTTTAATGCTTTCCTTGAACAGCCGACCTAGTTTTGGTCACGTGACTTTCAATGTTCAACTCCGTAGCCTTGTAATTTTAAATCCAATTCAGAAAGAAAGGAATTTCTGGATTAAGCATTAGGGAAAAACTAGCATTCGTGAAACACTTTTTGATTGAACTAACGCTTATCTGCATTGCATGGAGAGGAAAACCACGAAAACTTTGAAGATTTTGCCTGATGGCAAGGGGATTTAATTACACGATCTGTCTATCACTGTTAATATTTTACATTAGTATTGTGGTGTTGCGTTTTATACCCTGGGCCATCGTTGCTCAGACAAAAATGCTGACTTTTTTTTGTTATTTTCTACTCCCGAAAAAAAACACTGAATAATGGAAAGAGCTCCATTTATTTTCTTTTGTCAATTGCTTATATAAAGATAGTATGATATTTTCAAATTTTTGAAGTACCTTTTTTTAAGAACTTGTGATTTGATTTTTTAATTTAAATATAGGATTGTAATAATGTCAGGCGATAATAGCAGCAGTCAAAAAAAGAGCATCTCGAGCATTCCTTCAATATTAAAAATCCATACATTTCGAAGCGATCCTTTTTATCTCTCACTTTCTCTGCTCATTTGACGCATAATGGATATTTTTTTTACTGCTTACGCAATGCGCAATAAGGTAAGAACAATTCTGTAATAGATCATCATTTGACCTTATAAATGTAGGAAGAAAATAAACAAATCATCTTAAGTAGATATGATTGTTTATCTGTCCAAGTCATTGATTTCTCTAACCTACCTTCGAGGTAAATATAGACGCTATTTTTAGTGAGTGCATAAAATTAAATATTTAAGAAGAAACGCTATTTAAACGTTTCCAAAACTCTTGTTTACCTATAAAATAACATATATTTAGTTTGGTTTCATTTTACACTGCTCAATGCAAAATAAATAATAAAGAAATTATTTTAAATTGTAAGTATAGAACGCATTTTGCAGCTGTGTACTGACTTGGTTAATTTTTAATTTATATTTTTAGTCCACCTCCAGATAGCGCATGAAATTATCCTTATCAAAATACTGTTCGTAAATATGTAATCTGGCTGAAATACAGGGTGTTTATAAAGTCCCGGACCCATTTTGATGTTTAATAACTCATAAAATAAAGATAGATTAAAATTAATAACATAAATGGTTAGATAGACTCAAAAAGTTTCATGACCCTTGTCAATGAACTTCCACGTGTGACCCTTTCGTCTCACGGAGAATATCAAGTCGATAGTCAATTTCACGCCAGGTAGCGGCAAGCAATTCGGCATCCACAGAGGCTATTGCGGTTGTAATTCTGGTTTTTAAGTCATCAATGTTCGACACGATCCTCCTATAAACATTGTCCTTTATAAATCCCCAAAGAAAGAAGTCCAGCTGCGTTATATCAGGTGATCTGGGTGGCCAAGGAACTGTGGATGCCGACATGGTTGTCGCTACTTTTTTTGAGTCTATCTAACCATTTATGTTATTAATTTTAATTATCTAATTATTAATATTAATTTTATTAATCTATCTTTATTATTTCATGAGTTACTAAACATCAAAATGGGTCCGGGACTTTAATAAACACCCTGTATGTTAGTACCAAGCGTCCATAGATTAAAAATATTATACAGTGAAACTTCCAGGAAAAACCAGTGATCACCTCTAATTACGAAAACTTTTGGGAATAATAATAAGAAGACGAAATAAAATATTATGAATATTTTATAAAAGTCTGAAAATTACGTTATTCCATTTTAGATTCCTTTCGTTTCTGATTTGATTCCATGAAATCGTTTCTAGTTGTGAATACAAGTAATCACAAACACGGGAATAAGTCATCATGACTACTTGTAATTGCGATTACAAGTAATTAATGTTGTAGTAGTGATTATTTGAAATCAATTTAAGCTTTCACCAACTACAGCTGCAATCGTTTATTGTAATCATCACAACTCTGAGGTGGGCAGAAACAAGAAACTAAAAGTGAACTGTTGATGTAAACACATCGTGCTCCCTTTTACTTTGATTATACTTTTCATAAGAAAATTAGAACCGCATTTTAAGTTTTATAGATGCCTAATAATACATTTATAAAAGGGAAAGAGCGGGGGCGTTTAAACAATCAGCGAACAATTGGCCACATATACGGCTGACAGTCAGTAATATTACAGTGTGTTCCGGGAAGACCCCCCCCTTCCCTTCATGAGTATTTTATGATATAGATACACAGATATAATATATATTTATAATACAATAATAGTAAAAAGATAAATTGCATGCACATGCACTTTAGTGGGTAGCAATTTGTTATTTCAGATAGAAAAAAATTTTGCTTTGGAAATCTTACACCACAGCACATCTTACAGCACAGGAGAACGTATGCAATAAACAACGATAACAATTCAATTGGGAAATAAGTTGAAATACAGCTATTAAAAACACCTTCAACCTCCAATTAAATCAGTTTTGATGTTTATTTCAAGCACCTTTCTCTTTCACGATGGGTCGTTGATTTTGTTTTTCCCTTGATTCATTGGCGATCCTTAAAGGTTTTACTTTTTTGCTTCCATTTTTTTAAAATTTTCAAAATACATATTAAAGGCGGTTTTTACAAAACTTTCCAGAGTGAGATCTTTTATTTTATTTTAAATTTCACTTATAAATATGTAACGAAAGCGTTTCAGATGTTAATAATTTTTTATTTAAATGTTAAGATTTATATCTGGCAACATCTCATTTCCCTTATTTTTTGTTTTATATAATCATTTTTTTTTCGCTCTTGGAGATCTATAAGCATTATTTAAATCAATAGAAAAGTGAAGCAAAAATTGCGGAAAAGCTCTTAAAATTGAATTTCGAAAAAAGAAGATTTAAAAAACTCTTGTCAAGCTCATAAATGAAAATTCCTTTTTCAGACGACCCCACTAGTATCTGCTGTTTCAGCACGTCACGTGTCAATTCTGTGGTTTCAATCTCTGCGGTTGGTAGATCAGCATCCGTGATATTTTTTATATCAAGTTCAAAAGGTGACAATCCTGAAACTAATAAACGAATCTTAATTTTATTGTGTTATTTCATTGTACTCATTCTTCATTTCTCTACGCATTTACAATATTTTAAATTGCTAAATTTAATTGGTTATTTTTTTCTCATCAAAACAAAGCGTAATGGTAAGTTGATGACCCCGAAAAATGGCGGAAATGACGCACGATTTTTTAATGTAAATAGAAAGGAGAATTTTAAAAAATGGTAATTTATCATCAAAACTATGCATTGAATCGTTTTTCGAATTTGTATTCATTTGTGGCACACTAACGTGATGTTAAAATTTTCATAGCTTTTATTTTAAACTTATTTGGATAAGTTTTTTTAAAGAAGAAAGTATTAAAATAAAAGTATGAATAACAATTTTAGAAGTTAGATACGCGTATTAGCTTGTAAAAATTTTTATATTTGCCCTCTTCGTCGAAATGACTCATCAAAAAATATATATGTATATAAGTTTAAATTTAACTCCCTTTTATAACGAATTTTTTTTCTACGAGTTTAAAAAATTGATTGCTATGTGCTTTTTTTTATTCAGTTTTTATGAATATATTTAGGATTTTCTTATGCGCATGATCAGCATAGAAAAAAAACAGCATTAAGTCAATTAATAGGTATACATTATTAAACCGACAAGAACTTAAGTCTTTCTTATGAGTTAAAATTTAAGTTTTACTAAAAGTCACTCGTATATAATTAAAACAATTTTCAAGAATGTCATTTTACTATAAAATAATGACAATAAAAAAAAAACCTTCATTATTACGTAAAAAAATGAGTGCTTTAAAGTGATATCCCGAGGCTTAGAATGAAAGCTTATTTTAATCAATTATTTTTCTCAGCCTTCAAACAAAAATCATATTTTAATTAGCAATTTTAAGAGAAAAATTTTGTTTTAAACAAAATGATTGATATAGCAAAGAGAAAATTTAATGAATTGATTAAAAACCAGGTACTTGTATTAAATATCATTTTACGTATCTATTACTTATCTATCGAAATTATTTTAATGTCAGTTGAGTCATCTTCTATTTCAAACTTTTTTAAATGAACTTTTTCCAAATAAAAATTCGTTGATTGTTTAAAATCCTAAGCGTCATGGAACGAAAGCCGGAAGCGAATGTACAGCTCTACATTTTAACGTTGTTTTATTTCGCAATAACCCTATCAGGCAAGGTAGTCAGACAAAGAATCCAAAAAAAGAAGAGAAAAAAAGGTGAGAAAAGTAAAAGACAAGGTTAATATTGTGCGTCTTGGGGTGGTGGTTCTGAGTTTTGCCAGGTGCACATAAATATTGTTACGAATTCGTAAATATGTGCATAATTTTGTGAAAATTGTTTTGTTATTAGGCCAAATATCTCAGACGGACCCGAAATAAGCTGATTAATAAGAAAACTTGAAAGTAAGTCGAGTAATTTTAACTTAATTTAGAGAAAAATAGCGCCTGATGTATTCCTAATAGAAAACTCGGTTATCATCGCGGCAATGACACTCCTTTGTCTAACTCTCTGCGCTAAAAGTTAACTTCCTTACTGCGCAAATTTCGCAAAGGTTCTAAAAATTATGCTACTGGAGCCATCTTGTAGAAACGTTGTAATGATCAAATAAAATCGACTGTAATGCGCTAAAATGTTAAATAAGTATCTGGACAAGCTGTATTAATCTGAAACTCGTACATAGCACATAACGAATATTCCTGGAAGATTAGTTATCTCGTCCGTCACGATGAAAGAGTTGAGCAACATTTTTGCCGATTTGGCAATAATCATGGCGACCCTTTTGGAGACAAATTATAGTTTTGGAAGCTTCGAGCTTAAAACGATAGGACCCATCCATGTTTACGGAATTATACGACAATCGTCTTAGAATCGCGTGGAAAACTCCGGGTTTTCCTCGCCAAGCCTTTGTAACTAGAAGTGTGCCGCACACAATAGAGTAGTAGAGAGTATTAGTCTGGTTGTGATTGCAATAGTGTTCTGATTTGCGAGACTTGAGTGAGTTCATTGAACAAGCTGGGGTTGTAAATCCTGTTCACTAAACTGTTATTTGAACTGTAATTGAATGCTAGAAATAGATAAATATTCTAGATGTTTCCGCTAATCAATTTTTGAAGTCTTAAGGAATGTTTCGTTCAGATCCAATCGAAACGAACCCTTATGCTCGGTATAATATAAACATACATAAGTGGAGAAAATAGATCTAAAATCGGTTTGTGAGAGTCTGGTTAGCCGTTGGTTAGGTGTTGTTTTGTTACATGGTTACAGAAATATAACTTTCTGCGTTATATTCTAGTAACTATTTGAAATTAACCACTTCAGTAACATTGTCATCGGTCTTGGAAAAAAGAATATTTTTGGCAATTTTTGATCTGATGTTCGAAATTTCACGAAACAAAAGAAGAACTAAGACAGAAAAGAACTGAGGCAAAATCCTAACTAAGACAAACTCTTCATTAAGACACAAGAAGTAAGACAAAATCTTAACGTTTCTAGGAGAAAATGCTAATTAGATAATACAGATGACTTAAGTTACGAAAATGATAATATCATGCAAAATGTAAATTCTAGTAAATATTTATTATTTTTAATTATTTTATTTAATAACAGTCAAAACACTTTTGAATTTTAAGGTATACATTTTCTTAAATCATTTTTAAGAATGTAAATTTGAATGACAAAATCAAAAGAATTTGAGCGAAATCGGTTTAATAGTTAACCAGATAAATCGAATTTTGTAAAACTTATACTTTTAAAAAGGAACTGGATTTTTGACCTTATTAAGGTTATACTTATTAAGGTCATTAATGAGTTATTGTATTTTTGATGCTATGGTTCCAGGTTATAGGACTATATAGCAGTAAATGCTCCATAGCATTTACTGATATATAGTCCTGTAGAAGGACAATACCTATCCATCACGAAGACTTTTATTATGATACCGATTATATGGTAATTTGTATCGTACAAGTGTTTTGACGACGTTTCGCTGTTTTGTTACTTTTTTATCAGAACTCTACGAAGAATTGCTAGGAATAAATTAGTTTATCTTAACTGAAACTAACTGTTCAAATTATTCGAAATCTTTCTCTATGTTAATTTGGTTACGACATATCACTCCCCAGTGATGCATATTTTCCATTTTGAATAATATTGGAAAACAAAGACCCCCTTCCAGAGAGAAAACTTTATTTAAAACTTCTCTTGGATAATCATTGAATATAATCGAATGTTTGGGAAATGTAATTTGATTTCGGGAGTGGATCGAGCTTTTGCATTAACGAGTTTGTGATATTTGAGATCATTCAAGCTGTAAAATTAGAACATTGATTTTCATCCGATTTTGTTCTAAACGAGGAATTTCATGAAAAGACTTTTATTTGTTCATAATGATCATCGTTACTCGTAGTTTAGGAAGTTAATCTACAGAATTGTCTAGAAATAGTGACAGTTTGATATAATAAATATTTTGTTAGCTAAGTTTTATTGCTGTGCATCGTCCTTTCTTAATTTTCTTTGAGAGAACTTACAATTCCGTAAATATAATCATTAGAACGTTATTCATCAAATTTAATAATCAGATTTTTTTTCCTTCATTATAGTGTTAAAAGCCTTTAACTCGAACAAAATAGTAAAAAAGGTATTGTTAAAAATTTTCTTTTAATCCTTGCGATGCTTTCTCGAAAAAAAACAAACATTTGTTATAATTTTAAACCGATATTTTCATAAATGTTCCTCTAAAGATTGCAAACTAGAATAAACTAATAACTACAGAGTAAGGAAAGACTAAACCATCAAAAACTGTTTAATTGCCAGAGGAAACCGAGAGAAGAGAAAAGGCGATTATTTAAAATGCCCCCAAGCTTCATAATGCACTGAAACTTACTTTGATGTTTTTGTTATGGCTTTCTAAGCATTCATATCTTCAGATTTCTAAAGAGTTTTTAACTCCTACTTTAAAGACTAATTTGCAACCTCTTAATGAATATACTTTTTTCTTGATTTGCGACAAGAATTTTAAAAATGATATAGGACACAGATTATATAGGGTGATACAGAGTTGCCTCCTATTTGGAAGAATTGCAACAAGCAAAATCTTACCAATAAATCAACAAATTTTACTTTACGTGATAAATAAACGTCACACGTTTTTTTCCCTTACAAGTATTCAATATGTGAACCTTGAGTGATGTGTCAGACTTCAAGTCTGAAGTCGAATTCTGGCAATACTTCGCAACAACATAAATGGTAGCGAATGCGAATCTGTTGCTAAGTCAATAACTGCAACTGAGGTTAATGCCACAATTTACAAGAAGATTATATGTCTTTCTATTTTCAACGAAATGGGGTATCCATCTCTCCCATTATCAGACAGATGTTCACGATTTCTTACGAATTGAGCTTCTTTTACGAGCTTTATCTTTTATCTAGCTTTATCTATAAAGTGCTACTTTTAAGTCTATTTTCGTAAGCACGCAATTCGAGCTGGTACTATATTCGTAAACAAACATTTCGAAATGAATCCATTTTCGTAAACACGCATTTCGAGATGAGTCCATTTTTGGAAGCACGCAATTTGAGCTGGGACTAAGTTCGTAAACAAGCATTTTGAAATGAATTCATTTTCGTAAACACGCATTTCGAGATGAGTCCATTTTTGGAAGCACGCAATTCGAGCTGGGACTAAATTCGTAAACAAGCATTTCGAAATGAATTCATTTTCGTAAACACGCATTTCGAGATAAGTCCATTTTTGGAAGCATGCAATTCGAGCTGGGACTATATTCGTAAACAAACATTTCGAAATGAATCCATTTTCGTAAACACGCATTTCGAGATGAGTCCATTTATGGAAGCACGCAATTCAAGCTGGGACTAAATTCGTAAACAAGCATTTTGAAATGAATTCATTTTCGTAAACACGCATTTCGAGATAATTCCATTTTTGGAAGCATGCAATTCGAGCTGGAACTATATTCGTAAACAAACATTTCGAAATGAATCCATTTTCGTAAACACGCATTTCGAGATGAGTCCATTTTTGAAAGCACGCAATTCGAGCTGGGACTAAATTCGTAAACAAGCATTTCGAAATGAATTCATTTTCGTAAACACGCATTTCGAGATAAGTCCATTTTTGGAAGCATGCAATTCGAGCTGGGACTATATTCGTAAACAAACATTTCGAAATGAATNATTCTTAACCATAGATATGAGTCCATTTTCATTAACACGCATTTCAAAACGATCCGATTTAAATTGCGGTAATGTGCATGCACTAGTTAAATGTTCGTCTCATCTTTATCGAGATGAACACCAGACCTTTTTTATAAAAACTCATTAGTTTAGCTTTAACGTGACACTAACAATGAAATCAAGAACTTAAGTTTTCTAAATAAATTATCATCGTGTAAATTTGCAGTTTTATTCATGAATATATAGCCATTAGATAAGAGTTATTTAAATTTTTTTCTTTCATTTTCTATTGTTGAAATACAATTCTTTCAAAAAAATAATAACACTCTTTCAAAAACTTTCTGAAAGCAATGAAATAAGAAAAATCGATATTTTACGTAAGAATATTTTATGCTGTTTTTTAGGTAATTAACTAGAATGCAGTGTAAAATATAAAAAAAATAATAAAATTTCGATAGAATGTAAAAGTAATTTCTACAAACATTAACATTGCATTGGAGCAGTAAGGTCTTTTTTCTTCTCAGTCATGACTAAAAGGGATCTGTGTCTCTGGCTAATGGATTTTAAATGACAAAGATGATAGAAGGCTTTTTAAATTTAATACTAAGAAAAATTCAGTAAAAAAAAAAATTCCCAGGAAAGGTTTTGAGATAATTTGTAAAATTCTTTATCATTATACCCTAAGAAACTTCTATTCGATATAACCCCGCTACGCAAAATTATTGAATTTATCAAAATTGTTATAATTTATTCCATTTTATTTTAATATCTTACTTGAGATATTAGAAAGATGCCGGTGATAGTTTAACTTGACAGGCGGGAATGTGATTATTAGTCAAAGTGACAATATTTTTTAACATGAAATGTTAGAAAATATTGTCGTAACACTTATGAAACTGCAAATAATGGCAGATTATTTTACATTAAAAATAAAGTGTATAATGATTCACAATTGTTTTATTTTTGCTTCAATTTAAGTGAAAATGTTGCATTAAATTGTATTTTATTACTTTCAAATGCATGTTTTACGTTTTATATTTTTAAAAAAAATGCTTCGTTCGGAATTTCTGAATAGCATTGCATTGTAATACAGTTCACGCGTATTAAGATGATTCCAAAGTAAGCACTTCGATGACGTAGTAGGTTAAGACGCCACGTGTGGAGAGCTGGCGGTTGTGAGTTCGATGCTGGCCGCCGATCATGCAACCGGCGCGTTTGTATACGCAGCTAGGTGCTTGTTAAATCTGTCGTGGCTTGAAATCCTCTCATTGGTTGTGGTGAGGAAGGTAGTCGGGGAGAGTACCATTTCAGGAGCTGATCACTTTGTCTGACCACGGTTAAAATTACGAGGAATTCCTCCCATTGCCGTTGAACGATAGAGCGCTGAAAAACGGAGATAGATGCTTGACTAAAATTCAAATTTCAATAAAGTAGGAACATTTAATCCAAGAATACAAATACAAATAAAAAAAATACTTCCTATAGAGTCAATATTAATAGTAACAAATAGCTAGGGTGGAATTCAGGAAAACTCTCTGTAAGAGTGATTGATGCAATGGCATAATTTAATAACTTCAAAACAGTTCCCCGATGGCAATCTTTAATCAACTCATAAAGCGAAGACATTATTTTTCAGCTTTTCAAAGGTATTGCGCTGTCAAAAATGATTTATTATTATTGTTATTATAACAAAAACAGTTAAAATATTGAATAAAGGCGAGGTAAGAGAGTTTTTAAAAAGCGTCATCTGGCAAATTTTTCATTTGCGTGCATTTTTGAAACCTTCAGTTGGCAAAGTTTGAGGTGTTAGAGTTGTTATTGCCAACAGAGAATAAATAAATAAATAAAAATAAAAAAAAAACAAATGTTTCCCTTAATGAAAAAAAAAAGATATTTTCCTCCTAAACATAACTTTAATAAAAGAATAATCCGAACTCTCTGAATAGATTGAAAAGCCTTTAACTCACAGGCAATGTAGAAATTATTTTCAGACATGTACTTGACAACTTTACTCCATTAGGGAACACGAGAAATGAATAATTACTCTTAAAACATTTCCAAAGAAAACTTTACGAAAAAAGATTTTCAAGAGCAACGGAAGCCACCTTTCTCACTTTAAATAATTAATACTTCAACCCAAATATTCTTGAAAACATTCTTTCCTAATTGTGAGAGAAAACTGCGATGAGGTTTTGTTTAACCCAAGTCTGTTGTCGTTGGTTGTATAACAATAGCTTCAAGTTTTCCTGCGCCCTTTTCTAATGAGCATTGCTTTTTTCTTGTTGGAAAATGCGCTATGTTGCATTTGTTCATTCTCTAAACAGTTCTTGACGTTTTAAAGAGAGAAAGAAACGTTAAATATTGATTAATCAGTCTGACACAGAAAACAGAGAATTAAATTCTAAAGACTTAATTCAGCTTAACTGAAGTTTAAAATTGTTTATTAATGAAGTAATTGTACTTTTCTATTTTCAAGTCCCACGGGAGAATTTTCTTCTTTTGACACGTGTCGATTTCGTTAATTCGAGATGAATTGTCTGTTATTGTTGTGCGAAATTTTTCCTTTGTTGCTGGGTTAGACAGGGCGGCGCGAAATTTCTACTCTATAGCTTGCCATTGGCGATCGGATATTTAGGGTAGCGTATAAGCGTTCGAGAGTAACAGGGGCCGGGATAGA
This sequence comes from Parasteatoda tepidariorum, assembly GCF_043381705.1. Taxonomy (NCBI): domain Eukaryota; kingdom Metazoa; phylum Arthropoda; class Arachnida; order Araneae; family Theridiidae; genus Parasteatoda; species Parasteatoda tepidariorum. The sequence continues at coordinate 87,822,896 of NC_092211.1, forward strand.
TTGGTTGGTAGGGCACTGATCTCACGTTTGTGTGGGGCACTGGTCTCACGTCCGAAGACTCCCCGTGTAGTAAATGGTGACTGGTGCACGTTAAATCTGTAACATCACAAAGTCCTCCATGTTCCTATAATAAATTATACCTCTGGAGGTACTAAATTGGAGATGGATCGTTCTCTGGATCAGGTCAAAATTACGACCTGCTGATGAATGAATGGATGTCTGAATGGGTCCGTCCTATAACCGGATTTGACGTATGGGTGTGACAGAAATCGGATTCTTAACCATAGATATAATAATAGAAAACATGATCCCCCCCCCTCTGTCTTAATGGCCTACGCCAACGACAACAACATTCGAGAATAACAGAATCTGAGAGTTACAGAGTTTGAGCTGCAATTGACAGATGATATTTTTTCATATTTTTAATGACATTTAATGATATGTAGAGGATAGTGAAACCATTAAGTACTTACGAGAACCTTACTTTAAGTTAATATTATTATTACTTATGTTTCCATTATGTTTTACATTCTTTTATGGTTTTGGACAGCAAAAAATTCTTTATTCTACATCTGTTAACATTTTAAAAATTGTTAATATTTTCGGCGAAAAGTCTTGCTAGTACCATTGGAACTGAAATTTCATGTCCTGGCATTAGATATCTAGCATAATTTGGTAGCGAGAGTATGCAGCAGTAATATTCAAGGTAAATGTTTTTTTTGAAAATTTGTTACGCAACAGGTATTATAAGAAAAAAAAAAATAGTGCGTGGAATCCCTCCGCGCGGAAAAAGTTGAACTTCGTAACCTGCGACGTTAATTGTAGAAGAATCAGCAGTCGTAGAAGGATCACTAGTTCTATTCAACGATTATTTTTCCTGCTCCGCTCGCTTCCGTGTTCTGTAAAAACTGTAATATTGTGCATTTTTCCCTCGTGGACCTCTTGAACCAGTGGAAGTGTTTGTGGTTGCCTCATCGTCTCGTCATGGAAAATGTATTTGTATTAATAATGAATGTGAATGCGTCATAATGTAATTTCAAAAGAGAAAACCTAACTATCAATTGATATTCACAAGAGACGTACCTTGACATAACCTTAAATCCGTCGCATTGTCCGTGGGATTGTTTTCACTCATTTTTTACAATTGTTATCCACTAAATTTGAAAATAAAAAATACTACCCTATTAAATTATATGTGTATCAAAACAAACTAAAAAAATATTTATAGAAAAACAATACTTATATTTTTTTTATGCTAGTGAGAACCAAAACAATATGGAAATGAATGAGGGAAAACTGGATCCTACTACGTGATTTCCCGGCCAATAAAAATGTAGCGTTAAATGTTTAACGCAACCTTGTTGGAAGTCGCATAAGAAGTATTCGCGATCGCAAAGCTCGAGTACGCCATCTAGCGGGAGACTGAAAATATCGGACATTAGTTCCCACAAGACGGACGCCATTTTATTAGCAGCAAATAAGAATCAAAATTTCCTTAAGGAAAAGGCAGAACTTCTTGAAAAAGCTAACCAGAACATGCCAAACATTGAAGCAGAACACGCCAAGCATTTGAAGAACAATTTCACAATGATTTTTACCTTTCTATTATCAACAACATAACTTCCAATTTCATGATCACTTGCTGTTACAGATTGTGTGTATTACGGTAAAATAATTTTTTCTGTCTTCAATTCATTACAAATTAAAGTGAAGTCAACACTGCTTTCGTCATTCCAATGAATAAATAAGAATTCATAATATGTATAATAGTTATAGAATATTCTTCTTTATAGAACAGTATATATTTCTGTATCTATATTATTCGTAAAACAACAATAAAGAATCATCCGAACTACTTGAAATAGATTCATTTGTGCTGATTATTAATAAATTTGTATCGTTTTCTTGGTAATTATTTTTTTGTTTTGAAGGAATAATTTCAACTAGAATTCAGCTATTCTGTTTTTAAGCTACATATTCAAATTCATATCGAGATCTTACATTTATAAAATTTTGATTTGATATCTAAAAGTAATGAAGGGATAATCTATGCATATATTATTTGAAAATAAAATTTTCAAACGAAGAACATTTCA
>NC_092211.1:87825739-87848151 GCF_043381705.1 Parasteatoda tepidariorum
CATTTATTTATTGGAATGACGAAAGCAATGTTGACTTCATTTTAATTTGTAATGAATTGAAGACAGAAAAAATTATTTTACCGTAATATACACATCTGTAACAGCAAGTGATCATGAAATTGTAAGTTATGTTGTTGGTAATAGAAAGGTTAAAATTATTGAGAAATTGTTCTTCAAATGCTTGGCAATGTTCTGATTCAATGTTTTTCAAGTTCTTCAACTGTTCCTTAGGGAAATTTTGATTTTTATTTGCTGCTAAGAAAATGGCGTCCGTCATGGCCGATGATTTGGATGGAACTAAATGAAAACGTGATAAATTAATGTCTGATATTTACAGGCTACCGATAGAGGGCGTACTCGAGCGTTGCGATCGCGAATAACTTCAAAAAATATTTATAGAAAAACAATACTTTTATTATTTTTATGCTAATGAGAGCCAAAACAATATGGAAATGAATGAGGGAAAAACTGGATCCTACCACGTGATTTCCCGACCAATAAAAATTTTGCGTTAAACGTTTAACGCAACCTTGTTGGAAGTCGCATAAGAAGTATAACTTCAAAAAAACATAATAGAGTAATAAAAAAAACTTAATGCGTGATTATAAGGTTTAAAATATAATTTAAATTATTCATATGGAGTGTTCCGTGACAATACCTCTCAATTCATATTTTTAGAATACTCACCAATTTATCTAATTGAGAAAAACTTACCATAGACTATGAGATCGCAAACCATGTTAAAAAGGAAAACAAAACATGGAAGTAATAGGACTTACTGGAAGATCTCTTAGCTTGTATTGTTGGTAGAAATCAAAACACAGATCCGGCATCTACGAGATCGACCGAAAATCGTATTTCAGTCGTCGTAGACCAACCAACAGTGGACTCGGAAGCCACTTTGTAAAACTCATGTTGTGTGATAAATAAAATACATATTTCTTTACGGGTAGAAAGTTTGTAGTGTATTTTGTAATGGTTTGTGGACGTGTCGTTGACTTATGCGAAGATTTATAGCTATTTTCATCTTTTCAACGTGGTTTTTAGACCTGATCTCCTATGGTTAGTTTTCTTTCTCTTTTTTTTCAATGTATAATCAGAATTGAACTGGAGCTAAAGAAACACATAATATCTCGCAAAAGCACACGAATCAAGCAGTAAAGTAAGCAGGGCTCGAAAAACAGCCCGTCTGCCCGTCCTCGACGGTCAAAAATTCCCCGCGGACAACGAATTTCTCGAATCTGACGTCCGCGCGGACGGCCATTTTTCCGTTAATGTTCGTGATACATTTTCAATTTTTGTTATCTTACAAGANTGAAGTTTAACTCTTTCGGTCCAATATTATTTATTTTCTTTTATTAATGATTTATGCAAATTTAAATTACATGAAGGAACAACAATGAACTATGTAATCACGTAACGGCAATAAACTTTTGTAATAATTGAACAAAAATGAACTCGGGTAGTAATGGAACAGCAGTGTTAATTTCCTTCCAAATGAAAAAAAAAGATATTCCTTTAAATTTGCGTTGGGAAACTGAACGCTTATATGAAACGATTACAAAATATTTCTTCCAAATCATTCCCTTTTTGTTTATTGTCTTATATATTAATCTGTGAGCTATTCTTTATGAGTGAGTTACTTTTTTGAAACATTTTAGATAAAAACAATAAATAAAAAAATACCCAGACATATATATGTATTTAAAATATATCTTTTTTGACCCAAAATATATAGACTCGAGAAAAAGTTTTTTATCAGAATACTTTTATTTTTTTTCTCCGCGATTTCTCTCTAGGTATATTAACTTTTCTCTTGACAAAGGGGAGAGTAAATATTTGAATCCAGTTCTTTTCGTCAGAGATTCCGAACGCAAGACTCTTAAAGAATACATTCATACCTTTCGAAATATATTATGTTGTTATCATAAAGTATTGCCCAATCCATCTCAAATAGATCCAGACCACTAAATTGCTGTAGACATAGCTCATTATTTCCTATTCAATGAGTATATTAGTGAATATGCTTCCCCAAAATACAAAGGAATTTTTTAGAAGGGGAGGAAATGAAACTATATTTTTTTTACACAAATAAAGGATTTCTTTTCGGGTAGCTTTAAAATATTTTTCGTATTGCAAAATACACATTTTTCATAAAACTCGAGTTTGCATTACGCTACTTAAATTTCGAATGATAATAATAAAAAAAAATTTTTTATTGCTATTTGAGTAAAGGATAATGCTTTTTTTTCTGATATAAAATAGCCCGAAGGAATTGCAAAGAAAAAGGAAGTCAAGGGTTTCAAATTATTCATTTAAAAAAAAGTTAAATTAATGGGTCTTGAAGTAGTATGTAAAATACCGGTTTTGCTATATTATTTTAACAGATTCAAGTTTATATTTTTATCCAACATATACTAAATATATTGATAATATGGGGGCCTCCCTGGCCGATTGGTATCACCCGCCAAATGCTCTGTTATGCGAGGAGGTGGCGAGTTCGACTCCCACCGTAACCCTGGGTGTATTCTATGTGATGTCCTTCTCTGTATTGTACTATCTGTTCCTCTACTTGACAAAGGTTTATAAGCTTTAGTTGAACACAAGATGCAAATGTATGCATGTTGTACCAATATATTGATAATGGATGAAATCGCAAGCAAAAATGCTTCATTTTTTAAATGCTGCGGAGGACATCATGCATTTGAAGACGATGTTCCTTGTTAAGATGATTACATGCAACAGGTTAGAAACAAATAAGGCACTTACCAAAGGACAAATTTCTGAGACGAAATATGCAAACCCAAACCTGCATTGTGCAAGGAAATGTATTTGGTATAGATTTGCATCGTTCTGCCACACCCATCTCCTTATTGTTTGTGACGGTTTTTCCTGTGTTTTCCGATTAACATGGCTTTTCGATGATCTGTCGCCAAGAAAAATTTGTGTTCATTTGGGTACTAAACAATTGTTCTTCACAAGTAATCAATCTTCGGTAGGGTTTTTGTTTTGGATATGGCCTGAAATACGTGATTAAAGAAATGCACATCACACAAAATGTATATTTAATACAATGGACATAGCTTTTTCTTCCATTTTTCAAACTATTCAAAAGAATTGTCATTGTTTTTTTTTAAAAAAAGCCCAATTTTAAGTTTATTGGGACGATTTGCATGGAGCATTGCTGACTGAAATTTCCAGTCTAACCCTCTTAGATGTAGACCAAAATGTGTACAAGGTGTTGGAAAACTAGTTGTTGATAACCACTATAATCTGTTGCAATTTAAGAAAGAACCATTATCCCTACAATAAAGAGAGCCAGTTTGCAGTTAAGTGTACGCCAAGTGGATGTCAAGCTCCTAGTGCGAACTTATATCAACATCGCCAAATCTTGAAACGACGTTGCACACAGTCTTCTTTTTCTTGCTTTTTTAAATTGTGTGAAAGAGGAAAACGAAATTTATCAAACAATAACTTAACAAGTAATAAGGATTAATAAAATGATACCTAAAATTTTTAACAAATATACGTCTTTCTATCGCATTAAAAAAAAGTCTGATTAGAGAATGATAAATAACGTTTCTTGCAGAAGATTTTCTTCAACAGTGAAACAAAAGTAAAAATTTCTTATCTCGCATTGAATTTGTTAAGGCCATGTCAGTATAAGGTATGCCATTTTTAGTGGTCCAATCAAATCCAAATGATCTTGCAACGCCATATAGTTGTTTCTTTTTCAAGAACGAATGCATCGAAATATGACACAAAGTATACGATTCCAGTAAGACTTCGAAACAATAAACTTTTTTTTAATAATTCTGTGATATTTATAGTAAAATATGGCATAAATTAAATTTTTGTTTCACGTATTTAAATTTTTAAAGCTTTTAAATTTTTTTGAAAGCATATTTGTATAATTTGATGACTAAATAAAACGGAACTATATACAGTGGCTGGTGATTACTTAAATCCCACACCGCAATGGTCTTTTCTTAATTTGCTACGTAGTATAGTGTCATTTTTTTACAGAAATTCACTGCAGATGGCATTTATCATCATACCTAAAAGCTCGCCACACTGTCACCGAGCATGCGCAGTCACACCGACCCGGAGTCCAGAGTTCGTTCCATAATGATTATGCATACATAACATTTGAAGAAAGAAGCTAAACCCTCGGTTTAGTTATTAAAATTTGGGTTCAGGATCGGAAATTAGGTTAATTTAAAAAAAAAAAAAACTGCATTTACAGCTTTGTCCATTTTCTTAAATACGTATTTTGAACTTTGTCTGTAACAAAAAGCATTAAGAAGCAATGCGTTATCCATTTTTTAAATTCAATTTTCGTTAAAATATCTTTAATTTTTATTTTACTAAACTCAGTAATTTCTACCAGCGAAAACCTCAATGTTATAACCGCTATAACTATTAACAAAATTGAGTCTATTAACTATTTTACATTTTATAAGCGTCATTGAACAGCCCATCGAATTTTTCGGGTTTGCTACTGTTCAACTCCGTAGCCTTGTCATTTTGAACTCAATCCAGGAGACAAGGGAACTCTTGGATCAAGCATTGGGACAAATTTGCCTACGTGGAAGACTTTCTGATGGAACCAACCCGCATTTGCGTTATATGGAGAGGAAAACCAAGAAAACCTTCCACAGTTAGCTCGACGGCAAGAGGACTATAACCCATTTTATACCACTGCAGATATTTTATGTCAGCACTGTGGTCGGTGTGAGCTGAGTGCGGAATTCGTATCGAGAAACCATCTTTGGGATTCGAAACTGGAGCACTTCATTGGAAGGCGAACGCTCTATCCCCTGAGCCACCACGGCTCAGTTAATAACTATTAACAAACTAACGAAAACTCCAGAGTTTGATTATTTTTTAAATGAATACCGCTTCGCGCACTGCTCATAATTGAATCTTGCACCATTGAAACCCCACATTAAATTCACTTCTTTAGATCAGAGATTTTCAAACTTTTCCTGACACGGACTACCTTTGAAATTCAATGAGGTGCATTAAATTTTATCACGCAGTCATTTGTTGTATTTAGTAAATTGAACGATAAAAGAACATGAAAGAAGCTGAGGAAAAGGAACGATCTTGAAAGATCGTCCTTTAATCTTGAGGGACATTTCACCTTTCTTATTAAAATTTTTAAATTTATGATTAATACTTCTTACAGCAAGATCATACATTAAAGTTAATAATAATAAAAATGAATTGAATTTTAAAGCAATTGCAACACATCCACGATTTGTTCTTTTACTATTTTAGCATTATTATGCGTGTTACGGGTTTTTACTCGGTTTTATTTTATTCAAGTTTAATGAAACAATATGTGAAATCAGAACGGCCGAGTGACTTTTCTTATCGGAACTAGACAAAGAATTACTGTATATCAGCTTTCATTCCATAAGTGATTAATGAATATTTATATAAAAAATAATCATTTACAAATGAAAGAATATAATTTTGAACATCGTTGAGGAAGTTGATAGATTATTTCAGATCCCGTAGTGGATTGATCGTTAAGACACCGGTACCCAGAAGATCACCGAAGTCAAGCATCACTGGCTTCTGTCAGTGTGCGTGTGTGTGACCTAAGTGTGTGTTTAAGATCTGAATTTCATTCGAAATTATGAATAAAGAGTTGAATAGAGATTATAGTTGTGCGCATTAGCTACACAAACTACAAATTTAAATTTATGCTTGTACAAGATTTACAAACAAAAAACTTTAGTTATGGAGAAATCATACAGTCCTCTTTTTTTAATGATAACAAAATAAAGACGTAAAATTTGTATCCTTAGAAAATAGATTTTCCAATTCTTCGTGTTTTTCAATAAACCTTCAAAAACTTTATTCCAACTTATAGCATAGTAAGCAATATGTTTATAATAATATGCATAACTTTTATTTACGCAATATGTTTCAAACAATAAAGAATCAATCACAATAAGAATTTTTATATTACTAGTTTTATAAATGGAAAAAAAAGTGTTAAAATTTAAAAAAATTTTTTTAAGATAACTCTGCATTTTATGAACGATTAGCTAGATAATGATATTGATTTGTTGGTAATGATTTAGAACTAAATCAATCTTAAAATTTTTTTCATTTATTTGTCGACAACAAATCAGCTTTTATATCACTAGTTTACATTGAGATTTTCATCAATGAAATATATTTTTTCATCGTCGTTGAACCAGCTAACTCAATTCTGAGTTTATGACTATTAATGTTCAATTCCGTATCCTTATAATTTTGAATCCAATCCAGAAGACAAGGGAACTACTAGATCAAGTATTGGGACAAATTTACTTCGATGGAGGACTTTTTAATGGAACTAACCCGCATTTCAGTCACACGGAGAGTAAAACCACGAAAATACCCTAAGGTTAGCCTGAAGGCAAAAGGACTCTGACCCACGATCCGTCTACCACTGAGGATATTTCACGTCAGCACTGGGGTTGGCGTGAGCCTGGTATGGAAATTGTATCGATAAGCCGTTGCTGGGATTCGAACCTGGTTCACTTCATTGGGGGTGAGCACTCTATCCCCTGAGCCACCACTGCTCAAACATTACGTTTGTATTTTTCAAATGGATTTTTTTAAAATATCTATAAGATCGAATTCAATTCATCTCGACAGTAAAAGAGTTCATTAAAAACAAGGGCATCTCGAAAAATCCCAATTTGAAATCTATTTCAAAAATAAACTAAATGTATTTCAATTTACTTTGGCGTAGAAAACTTATTTAACAGAATCCCTACAAAAAATTTTTTTTTAATTTTCTATTGTCATTAAAATGCAAAAAAAAAAAAACAATCGAATTTGAAAGACGAATAACTAACTTAACTTTCAATATTTGTTTCAAAGAAGGAGATTTAGGGGATTATTTTTCAAAGGACATCTGAGTTAAAATTCTGAATCAGTTTCCAAAGTTAAAAGGGTCAGTTTATAATGACATTTTTCTCCAGGGATGCATTTTCCCTTAAAACTCCAATCACACATTTCCCTAATCGAAACTGCCGCTTTGAGCTAAACAGATTTTCAAGACCTTTATGCGTTATTTTAACCGTAGAAGGGGTTCATTTTGTTCACTGACTTTATTTCTTGAATTAAAGTTGATATACATTTTATTAAACAATGCATGTGATATTGCTGATTTGCAGAAATCATTTATTCTACATATTATATAGAAAACGAGCAGATTAACTAGCTTGATCCATCGAAGAGCCAAAACATTGTATCATTTCTTAAATCACTTTGGTAATATGCAAATTACCNAATTGCTCGCACTGATAAGTACTTCCAAACATGGAAATAATTTCATATGCGAATTTTCGAGTATTTTCAAACCTAGCATGTAAATATTTGTAAAATTCAGGCACACTCACTTCAATGAATTTTGCCTTCAAATTTGAGTCGCCCTGAATCTCAATCACTTCCATTTGCATATTACTGGGCACTGAGTCTATATTTATTTAGAAAATTGAAGAAAACAAACGAAATTTGTCTTCCAAAGAATTAAAATCCTTGTTTCAAACCTTGTTGTTGCCTTGTTTCAAATTCTGTTCTAAGATTTGAAATTTTTTCTGCATATTTTTGATACGATGCAGTATCCCTGGAATGGCAGGTGCCGCAAGCCAATTAGAATTTTACATTTTCACGCGTACAGTTTGAAATGATCCGTATAGTTTATAAATAAAGTATATTATAATTTTAAATGCTAGTTTCCTCTCGAATTAACATTTCTATTTTATTTTTACTTTGAGTCGGATATATTGACTGGGCCGCAAAAATGTTCATCTCGGGCCGCATGCGGCCCACGGGCCGCGAGTTTGACACCCCTGCCGTAGTGGATAGATCGTTAAGACACGGTACCCAGAAGATCATTGAAGTCAAGCATCAGTGGCTGCTGTCAGTGTGCGTGTGTGTCAGCTCTTGGATCAGTCGTTGAAGGGTCCGAGGGTGTGCGGCATGGGTCCTCGTTAAACTGCTCTACGGTAAAATGCTCGATTTCTCACCGAAGCACGGAGGTCGTATTCACCCCCGTTAGCAACAACCTTTCAATGCCATATCGAAAATGAATCGAAATGGATCGAAAAAAAATTGAATTGGTTTTAAGACTAACGAGTATTAAATGCGCCGAAACGACCATACTTTCCGGTCACCCTAATATGTGTACAGTGGAAAAACTATATTGTTTTTGTAGTTCACTTCAACTGAAACTACTTTGTAACAAATGTGGTTAACTACAAGTCTTTTTTTTAAAAATGTAGCGACTACAAACTTTTTTGGAATTTATAAACTACTTCACTACTTTAAAGAACCGAAGTTTGCAAGGGAAATCAATTTACACATTATGTTCAAAATAGTTTTGAATAAAAAATTGGCTTATATTAAACAGAAAGAATTAGTTGGAAATATTGGTTCATGTTCACATGAGGCAGTTTGCTATTCTAAAACATTTCTTTCGAATTTGTTCATTTAGTCTTCAACTTTTATTGCTCTTCATGACAGGGGATACTTAATTGAAGGCATGGTAAAGGAAATTATCAAACACTTGTAATTTAGTTAAGTGATTAATGTTCTTTTATTTCCTCTAAGAAATTATGTACATCGAAAATAAGTCTCTTTCCTTTGAAATATCATCCATGTTTTACGAGTCTCTAAGGGTGACGAAAGAGATAAATTATCTATTATTCATAGTGAATAACTTAAATATTAGTTATACGTTACTCTAAATACATAATCCTTGTTGACTCACAGTAATGGGAGCATTTAAAATGACAGACGCGAGAAGATTTGTAGCCAACTAATTCGAAAAATGAGTTGTGTTAGAACTTTGTTCATATACTAAACTAACATAAAAAGTAGTTGCCATGAATCGCAACAAACGACTGCTTTTTTGTATACTCACTGCACTACTTTTTAAAAAAGTACCACGCTGCACTTCAAACTACAAAAAAAGTAGTAGTGGCAAGAAGTAGTGGAAGTACAGTTACTTCCACTACTTGTGCGCAACATTCGATCACTCTATTTGTATAGTAGTAAATACGTTCTTAAACTTGTAAAGTTTAAGAACCTATGATCTAATGATCTTAACCTATAATCTTAGATGAATACGAGACCCATAACTTTAACATGCCCTACTTAATGTTTTGGAAAAAATATACTGAATGCAAGTTTGTTTGAATTGAGTATAATTTGTATTTAAATAAAGACACTAAAATTGTTTTTATTGATTTCAACATCATACTTGTACAGACATCGTATAGATACAGGCTTGTAGCAAAAATAAGTTGTAAGTCATAGATTTAAGAAATAAGAAGTATTTTATCACATAATGATCTATGTGTTGTTTTTATGCTTATTTAATTTTATTATTATTAATTTGCAAAAGCCACCATTTTAAATTCCCGGTGGGCAGTTTAAGTTCTTGAGAAATATAATGGATTCCACAATCCCTAGAGACCTTTAAATTTTTTTTCGTCTCTTAATTTTTTCTCAGCATCGTTATTCCAAGATTTCCATTTTAAACGTTATTCTCTCTTCTCACACTTATATTTAAGATATGAGGGTGAAGGGTGATTATATAGAGAGATAAAAGACATGATACACAATGCATGATATGATACATATGAAGGATCTTTGGGAACCTAGGATAATAAAAACTGGATATTTTTTTAAAGAAAATTACGATACAGTTTTAAGAACACATTATCGGTAGAATTTAAGTTCAATATTGATTTTTTTTCGCGAGATTAATATTTCATATTCTTTTACAGTATAATTTAAAATACTGAATTAAAATAAAAAATTACTGAAGACAAAAAAAAGAAGAAAAAGGTCTCTAGGGTTTTTGGATCGTGGAATCCGTTATATTTCTCAAGAGCTTAAACTTGGGAATTTAAAATGGTGGCTCTTGCAAAACATAAAATAAATAAATAAATAAAATTTAGTCTATTATGTGAACTATATGTTAAAAAATTTTTAAGATCTGAATTCCATTCGAAATTACGAATAAAAAGTTTAATAGAGATTACAGTTGTGTACATTAGCTACACAAACTACAAATTTAAATTTATACCTATACAAGATTTACAAACAAAAAACTTTAGTTATGGAGAAATCATACAGTTCTCTTTTTTTAATGATAACAATATAAAGACGTGAAACTTACATCCTTAGAAAATTGATTTTCCGATTCTTCGTGTTTTTCAATAAACCTTCAAACACTTTATTCCAACTTATAGCATAATAAGCAATATGTTTATAATAATATGCATAACTTTTATTTACACAATATTTTTCAAACAATAAAGAATCAGTTACAGAAGAATTTTTGTATTATTAGTTTTATAAATAAAAAAAAAAGTGTTAAAATTTAAAAAAAAAATTCTTTAAGATAACTCTGCATTTTATGAACGATTAGGGAGATAATGATATTGATTTGTTGGTTATGATTTAGAAGTAAATCACTCTTAAAAAAATTTCCATTTATTTGTCGACAACAAATCAGCTTTTATATCACTACTTTACCTTGAGATCTTCATCAATGAAATATATTTTTTCAAAAATATCAAAACTTAAAAAAAAAACATTGTGTTTTTCTTTTTATAATCGTTGTTGAACCAACTGACTCAATTCTGAGATCACGACTATTAATGCTCAATTCCGTATCCTTATAATTTTGAATCCAATCCAGAAGACAAGGGAACTCCTAGATCAAGTATTGGGACAAATTTACTTCGATTGAGGACTTTTTAATGGAACTAACCCGCATTTCAGTTACACGGAGAGTAAAACCACGAAAATCCCCTAAGGTTAGCCTGAAGGCAAAACGACTCTGACCCATGATCCGTCTACCACTGAGGATATTTAACGTCAGCACTGGGGTTGGCGTGAGCCTGGTACGGAAATTGTATCAATCAGCCGTTGCTGGGATTCGAACCTGGTTCACTTCATTGGGGGTGAGTACTCTTTCCCCTGAGCCACCACGGCTCAAACATTACGTTTGTATTTTTCAAATGGATGTTTTTAAAAAAAACTATAGGATCGAATTAAATTCATCTCGACAGTAAAAGAGTTCATTAAAAACAAGGGCATCTCGAAAAATCCCAATTTGAAATCTATTTCAAAAATAAACTAAATGTATTTAAATTTACTTTGGCTTAGAAAACTTATTTAAAAGAATCCCTACAAAATTTTTTTTTTTAATTTTCTATTGTCATTAAAATGCAAAAAAACCAATCGAATTTGAAAGACGAATAACTAACTTAACTTTCAATATTTGTTTCAAAGAAGGAGATTTAGGGGATTATTTTTCAAAGGACATCTGAGTTAAAATTCCGAATCAGTTTCCAAAGTTAAAAGGGTCAGTTTATAATGACATTTTTCTCCAGGGATGCATTTTCCCTTAAAACTCCAATCATACATTTCCCTAATCGAAACTGCCGCTTTGAGCTAAACAGATTTTAAAGACCTTTATACGTTATTTTAACCGTAGAAGGGGTCCATTTTGTTCACTGACTTTGTTCTGTGAATTAAAGTTGATATACATTTTATTAAACAATGCATGTGATATTGCTGATTTGCAGAAATCATTTATTCTACATATTATATAGAAAACGAGCAGATTAACTAGCTTGATCCATCGAAGAGCCAAAACATTGTATCATTTCTTAAATCACTTTGGTAATATGCAAATTACCCTGATTATCTGTAAATTACGAACTATGCACTCATTTTTATTTTATTTTATAATCGTCGTTGGACGGCTAGCCCAATTTTTGAGTTTACAGATACCAATGTTTAACTGCGTAGCCTTGTCTTTTCGAACCCAATCCAAAAGACAAGGGATCTCCTAAAATCAGGTATTGGTTAAAAAATTGGCCTTCTTGAAAGACTTTTTTGATGGAATTTACCCCCATCTGCGTTGCATGAAAAAGAAAACCACGAAAATCTCAAACAGTTAAGTAGTTAAAGAAATTGATATAATGTCATATACTTTTTCTGCAATATTTAAAGAATCAAGTCAATAGATCAATTAAAACTTTTGAAAGACTGTGAGAAACAAATTTTAAAGATTCACACATTGTCTAAGTAAACAAAGGAAAGCCTCCAACCGTTAAGGCAGTGTTCCCCAACCTTTTTATCACCGCTGACCTGTCAAAGCTTGGTAACTTTACTGTTGCCCGCTGCGGGGTTGTGACATTGATTGTTTATATTTTAGATTGTATTGATTTATAAATTTTAATGTTATTGTATTTAAACATGCCTTCAAAATAAAATACAGTTACACCAAAAAATATAGTGATTTAACATTTCAACTTACTAGAACGTTAAATCAATGAGAACCCTGATCTTGTTTCTTTGCAATGAGACTGTTCCATCTGGGGATAATCGGAGACAATACATATATTTTTTTTCTTGTCGTAGGCCTGTTTTTTTAGNTTACTGCTGCCCGCTGCGTGGTTGTGACGTTGATTGTTTATATTTTAGATTGTATTGATTTATAAATTTTAATGTAATTGTATTTAAACATGCCTTCAAAATAAAATACAGTTACACCAAAAAATATAGTGATTTAACATTTCAACTTACTAGAACGTTAAATCAATGAGAACCCTGATCTTGTTTCTTTGCAATGAGACTGTTCCATCTGGGGATAATCGGAGACAATACATATATTTTTTTTCTTGTCGTAGGCCTGTTTTTTTAGGCAGTGGGGGGTGCAATTGTTCCTGTTTTTCAATGGCGCCATCTATGGTCAGGAATTTGACTTCTACCACGCCATTCACACAACCACAACCCGTTTATAGGGCGAGTCACATTCACACACACAGGAGAAAGGACATAGAGCACACAGAGAGAGAAAGAAACATCCATGCCTTGCCCGGGATTCGAACCCAGGACCTTTCTGGTGCAATGACAGTTCCCTGCCCCCCATACACAGGCCGGTCGGCACCGGAGATAATGATACATTACAAACATTAAATTAAAAAATGTATGTCACTATCTTCGAGGGCCCTTTTATTTAAATAAGTAAAATTTTAATAGAACACAGATATTTTTAATTTGGGGTATGAACCTAGGGATTTAAATTTAGTTTCAATGAAATGGGCGGCCCGGTACAATTTGATCCACGGATCGGGGGTAGGGGTACACTGCGTTAAGGGATTATCCTCGTTAATTCGCAGATTGGCTTGTTAATGTTGGTATTAACGGTGAGACAAATATTTTTTTTTATTGAAGAAAATATCAGTATTTGTCAGTTTGTAAAATGAATATATGTTATTTTAGTAAACAAAAAAAGAATCTTATACTGTCAATCGCTTGATATCACGAAAGAAAAATCTGAATTCCCTACGTTTGGTATCCTGATAATAGAGAAAAACTATCTAAAAGAAGAATACATTTCGTATTGATTCTCGATATAATTGTTAACTATGTGAACTAAACTCGCCTTAACCAGCTGGTCTAAGGCGGACCAGCTGACCATCGAAAGGATAAACCGGAATAATAATTTCACTTCTGTTCCGAAAAATTCAAGACGTTTATTTTTGTATTTCTATTAAAAAGTAATATTGATGCAAAAATCATTTGGTGATCTAAAGACAAGCAATAGTAACTGTAAGGGATATAATTCTGTTCCAGCAATCATCCATTACTAGATAATGAATTTATAACAAATATGATGAATTTTATAGAAATATATTTATTTGATGAGTAACATAGAAAAAATTATATTTTAATTTAGATCATCAATAACACCTATGTTCAACTTCGTAGCGTTGTTATTTTGAACCCAATCCAGTAGACAGAGGAACTCCCGGATCAAGTATTGGGAAACATTTGTTTTCGTTTAAAACTTTTAGAGGGAACTAACCCGCATTTGTGTTACATAGACAGGAAAACCGCAAAAACATACCATGGTTAGCGTGACGGCACGGGAACTTTAACCCATGATCCATCTACCACTGAGGTTGTATTTTACATCAGCACTATGGTTGGTGTGAGCTGAGTGCGGAATTTGTACCGACCAGCCATCGCTGGAATTCGAATCCGGTTCACCTCATTGGCAGGTGCAAGCTCTATCCTCTGATTCATCACGACTCATCAATAGCATTTGTTCAAATCTTTCCTCAACTTCCAGCATCCCTTATTTCTACTAGGTATCTGGATTGTAAGATAGGCTTGAAAAAGGAAATTTAGAAGGAGAATGAGGGTGTAAGAAAGCACGAGGTGTCACTCTTCAGAACGCCTGTTCACTCCCTTGATTCTTACAATATACAATAAAGGAAACTGTAAAAGAAAAATAGCCAGAATTTATTTCTGATACTGAATAAAAATGAACCTAATTTCTATTAACAGTGGAGATATTCGAAAACTTATTGAAAACAATTTTTTAAACTTAAAACGATTCGGCAATCTTAAAATAATCTGTGCAGCACATCCATTCGCCTGAATGCTAAACATAAGAACTAAGCCTAACCTATAGGTGAGTTCAATGGGCTTCGACCATTCAGATAGTTCCATATCAATAATCCAGAAACCTATCGAGATTAATGCGAAAAAAAATCACCGTATCTCAAAATCATCTTTCATTTCCTCAGCTTGAGTCTTTTTTCTTTTCTTTGTTTCTTCATAATTTTAACGAACAGCAGCATAACCAAAATCTGTATTTTTAGCTAATGTGCTTTTGTGATTCTGCTGGGAAGATTTCAGTATCGTGATCTGACGCACAGTAATCGCCAAGTCTTGGTTACTTCCGGGTAACTGCCAGCGGAAAACTTAAGGAAGAAAAAAAAAAGGGGGCCAACTTGAAAGGTATAAATCGTAATCACCCTCGGGAAACATCGGCATGTTTTTTTAAAAGCAATTTGCAAGTTTAAAGTCTATTTGACACCTTGGCGATTATAATTGGCGTGACAGATCACGATACGGAAATATCCCCATTCTGCAGTTACCAAATAATTTCTATTATAAGACGCGGATAACGAAAACTTTTTTACCCTAACCAGAAATAATAATCCCGAAAATCACTAACATTTATAGAGTAACTTCTCTTTCTATTGTAATTGTCTGATCCATATTTATCTAGCTTTTCTCATTCCTTTTGAAACTGCCTCATCACTAATATTGAACGATTTCTTCTCATTCCTATTGCCAATTGTTTGATCACTAATATTTATCGAAATCCTGTCATTCCTATTGTAGTTGACTCGGTACAGTTTTTACGTTATTCCACTTTTATGTTGTATCAATAATGAGATATCTGAGATATTGTTTACAAGCTAAGGTATTGTTATTGATTGCAAGTGTCATTTTCGCAACTACTAAATTACAGTAGAGCAAGATATATGCTAATGCTCCAATATCAATAACAAGCTTTAGCTCTGACAAGCAAATACCACGAATAAAACTTTATTGCACAAAACTTTTATTGGATATTAAGAGATACGCAAAGATAAATAAAGCTTATTATCGAATCCCAACGATAGTTAATCAATACGAATTTTGCACTCGGCTCGCACCGATCACAGTGCTGACATAAAATATCCTCAGTGGTTGACGGATCATGGGTTAGAATCCCCTTGCCTTGGGAGGTTTTCGTGGTTTTCCTCTCCATGTAACATAAACGCGACTTAGTTCCCTTGAAAAGTTCTCAACGAAGGCAAATTTCTCCTAATACTTAATCCAGGAGTTCCCTTGTCATCTGGATTGGATTCGAAATTACAAGACTACGGAGTTGAATTTTGAGAGTTGTAAACTCAAAATTGGGTAGACTGTTCAGCAATAAAATAAAATATTTATAATCGTACTTATAATTTCGCTCCTTGTATCGAACTCAAAAGTAAAAAAGACGTATCTTTGCTTGTACTTCATTACGTTTTAAATGTAGTACTCTTACTTTTGTTTTCGTTTCTTTTGGGGGATAAACGTAGAAGTTATTGTAAAGAAAATGTTGAAAGAAATCATTACTTTTTTCAAAAATATTTAAAAAAATTTCCTCAAAAAAAATTTTTTTTTTCGAAATATTTGAATATTTTCCTTCAGAAAAATCTATATTTTATCTTCAGCACTTTACGGTAAAAGTCAAGGCCTTCAAAACATCCAAACAAGAAGTTATTTTCGTTTCATTTATTTTTCTACTTTTAAGAAGTTCCGGAGAAAATTCATTATCAAACTTTCATATTGCTTACCCTTACATGAAGGCACAGGAATATTCTTAACAACAATTTTTATCAAAAAATTTTAAGTTTCAATAAAAATCATTATTTAGAATCAAAAAAACGCAAAATAAGGAATGCTTACGAAACAAAAAAACGATTCTAAAAATTCCTCACATTAAAAAAAAAATTTCATGTTTCTTTTTGCCTTCATTCATAATCGGATAATGTCGAAAATAACCGTCAAATAAGAAAAAAAATTTTTTTACAAGTAAAACTTTTTATTATAAGTTATTAGAAAGGTGTTATAGTTATTTAGTGCTATAGTTAAATAGTTATTTAAAAAGGTGTCTAATCTTATTAAACATTTTTCCAATTATTTTTTTTTTCAAATAACATTAATATATTGTTATAAATCACAGTTAAAGAGATCTGTTAAATGATTTAGAACTTAAAGATCACCTTCATGCACAATGAGATACAAGGAAAAATAGTATTTAATATATCCGCCCATTCGGTAAGCGAAAATATTAAATCACGGATGCGCAATTCATCAAATTTGTTTGAACAATATAATGTTATGTAATGTTGTTTTAAAAATGATTTCTTAGAAAAATTACTTCTGTTCACCAATAGATCTAAATATTTATAATACCAATAGTTAATTAATATTTGAACATGAGAATTGGAGGCACAAGCAAACAAAAATCCTTTTAGTACATATCTCTGATCGGCTGCAATAGTGGCACAACTCAAAAAACACGTGTTTTGGACTAAGAACTGATGTAAATATGAAAATACATATTGTTTTCAGCAGCAATACTAGCACAACTCATAATTGAACTTGAAGGTAATCTTCGTTTAAGCAAACTAAAGCATTTCATATGCATTTTCCTTAGCAATGAAAACTTTCAACTCACTTATCTCAAAACATGATTTTTTTGAGTTGTACCGCTATTGCAGCCTATGAGCGATATATATGTTAAGGGAATAATTTAAAATTTAATAGAAAAACTGTTTTCTGCCAAAAAACAACAATTATTGCGAACAATTATTGAATTGGGGTTGGTGAGAGTCTGCCCTAATTAAAAAAATATATAAAAGAAAGCTCAAATCTTTTGTTTCTTCTTTTGTTTGCAAGGAGAGTGCTATAGAAATATCACAATTGTTGCTTTTTCTCTAATCGCTCATGTTTTTTTAATGATTAACAAATACTTGGTATACTTTTATTAGCAATTGTCCTAATCGTTTGCAATTATTTGTTTTGAGCTCTTTAAATAATTTACACTATCGTGAGAATTTTATTTGATTCAACCAGAATACGTATAGTCAGAAACTTCTTAAGTTTTTATTATTTTGTTGTAAGCAAACAATGATTGCTTTTTTAAATAACAGCTCCCTTTACTGTAATTTCTAAAAATTAGGAATATGTAATTCCATATTGTGTTATTTTCCTTTAAAAAAAACTGAGAGTAACATATTATTTTTGAAAAGACTTTGAAATGTAACTGTGATTAATTTTCATTAAATCAGTTAAGTTGTCTTTACTTTTTTATATTTAATATAACAGTGAGTGACATAAATATTTTGTAATAACTTAATATTTTGAATCTGCGCATAAATGCAAGATTATTTAAAGAAGAATCGTTATAGTTTTTTTTTGCTGTTGCTGCTTTTTGTTTAACTATATAGTCAAATTATACATTAACTATATCTTTAACTATATTGCCGAAGAGATTACATTCTTCAGATAATGCTTTTATTTTGCATCTAAAAAAAAGAAATGTAATATTTCTTAAATAGTGCCCATTCCAGAATCGCCACAGGCACTGTTTTCCCTGGATACGCCTCTGGGGGGGAGCTGTTGATAGTCTTATAGATTCGGATCACTCTTCTTTTGGGAACCATTTTATCTCCTTAGAAGGAAGTGTTGTTTTTTAAATATTTTTGGCAACTATATGTGTGTTATTTTAAATAATTTCCATAATTTATTTAATGTCTCAAAATTAAAACTTTTTTTTCACAAGATTTAAATTTTTTGGCATTCAAGATTTAAAACATAAAAATTATGCTTCATTTAAAATATAGTAGGATTTTTCCGATTTTGAATAAAAGTAATTTTTTTTCTTTTTCGAGTTTTACCCTGTAAACAGTTCATCGTGTGAATAAATTTAAAAATAAAACTTTTGTGCTCAATTTTTAATTCTGAAAGGATTTAATACTGAATATCTATATTAAAAAATCGTTATTATTTAAAATTCCAGAATTATTTCCTTTTAACTTATAATTTTAATTTAATGCATATGAATAAAAAAAAAAATTTCTATTTCTTTAAACAAAAATTACAACGTTAATCTAATTTGTTGAGCAAATTATTTTAGCACTACAAATCTGATTTTGGAGACAAAATTTCTAAAGATTTAGTAGTTTCAAAATTTATAGAACTCCCTTTTTTATGCAAACATTGAATTTTGATTTCTCGTTCGGTTTCTGGATATTTTCAACGTTCACTATTTCAGTGAATTTTGTAACATTTTCTTGCATTTTTAATTAAATTAATTTATTAAATATAATTTAAATTAAAATTATATTTTTCTCTTGCTATTTTTAATGAAATTTAAGGTTACTTTGACTTTTTGATTTCTTTGCAATATGCACTCTATAACGAAAAAAACGACGCACCACGAAGCAATTATCCGACTGCTTTAAAATTTCGTATGCATGAATGATTTGAACAGATCAGGCAGGAATGATGCCGACTGGGGACGTATAGTCTTTAGCGACGAATCCCGCTTCTAACTGTGTCCAGACGACCATCGAAGACGTGTTTGGAGACGCACAGGACAGAGGGAGGATCCTGCCTTCACTATTGCACGTCACACCGGCCCTCAACAGGGCATTATGGTCTGGGGTGCCGTTTCCTTTGACAGTCGAACCCCTTTGGTCGTCATTAGAGGTACAGTTACTGCACAGCGGTGCGTCGACGACATCCTAAGACCTGTTTTGCCACATTTCCTTTTGCAGCGCCCTGGGCTGGTTTTTCAGCAGGACAATGACAGACCACATGCGGCACGTGTTGCTATGAACTGTCTGCAAACTTGTCAAACTCTTCCTTGGCCTGTCAAATCACCAGATCTCTCTACCATCGGTTAGGGATATGATGGGAAGGCGATTGCATCTGGCACGGAATGTTAATGACAATTGGATCAAATTTGGCAGGGAATACCGCAAAAGACCATCCGAGAGCTTTATCGGTCTATGCCACGCCGTGTGGCAGCTTGTATCCAGGCTAGAGGGGGGTCAATACCTTATTGAACTTGTTACTGTAACTCTGCAATAAATTATTCAATTGTTCTGAAATTTTGATCATTTACTATTCTGTACATTGTCTTTCTATTCATCAATTTTCGCTTCAATCAGACAACTCCTTCTTGGTGCGTCGATTTTTTTGTTACAGAATGTATTTTAAATTCGTTATTTGTTTTTTTTTACTTCTACTTTATACTCGTTACTTTTTAAAATAAAAACTCCTTGCTATTTACTCGTTACTTTTGACTAAAGTAATTTTACTATTATTGTATTTGTTACTTTTTAAAAGCAACGTTCCCATGTATG
The DNA here is from genome assembly GCF_043381705.1 of Parasteatoda tepidariorum. NCBI lineage: Eukaryota > Metazoa > Arthropoda > Arachnida > Araneae > Theridiidae > Parasteatoda > Parasteatoda tepidariorum. The sequence goes on from NC_092211.1 coordinate 87,845,545, forward strand.
TTTGTAATTTATATTTACTATTTTGTTTCACATAATATTTGTTGTTCAAATAGCTTCTCCAGTATATTATAAATCCCCTTTATTAAAGACAGAGTGGAGTATAAATTGTTTGCTATTATGCTGTCAAGTATGAAGGATATAAAGAGAGACAAGTTACATATTAAAGCCCGCTTATCATTAAGAGAAATGGTCACGGGAAATGGGAATCTCAAATCGGATTTATATGCGATTTCCACATTTCACGCAGCAATCTCTGTTCTGTTTAGAGAGATGTCCATGGGTTAGTTATAATTGAAATTCCAATTGAATGGAATGGAATTAAATCTGTTTAAAAAAGGAAGCATTTTAACATCTACGTTAAAAAAATGTTGTTTTATAATACAGGTGAAAATGAATCGACTTTTAAACAAAATGCTGGCTTTTGATTGCTTTAATTTTTTTTAGTAATTTAAAATAACTTTCTTAACTTTTCTAAACTGTTTTAAAAAAAGAACAATCTTTGCCGTTTAGCAAGATTTTTCAGAAGAAAAAACAATCCAGCCGTCGATATCGGAATTTTTCTTGTAGTCCACGTTATTTAGTTAAATAGCGGTTATAATTTTCTTTTTTAAATATTGTATGATATAAAGATAAATTTGCAGTACGTACTATTTTGGTATCAATATCAGAACTTATCTTGTAGTAGACGTGATCTAGTTAAAAAACGGTTACATTTTTCTTTTTTAAGTAATGTATGCTACAAAGATAAATTTGCAGTATACACTATTTTGATATCGGTATGAGAACTTATTTTGTAGTAGACGTGATCTAGTTAAACAATGGTTAAATGTTTCTTTTTTAAGTAATGTATGCTACAAAGATAAATTTGTAGCACGTACTATTTCGATATCGATATCAGAATTTATCTTTTAGTTGATGTGTTCTAGTTAGCTAACCTGCACATATTTTTTCTTTTTTAAGTAATGTATGGTACAAAGATAAATTTGTAGTACGTACTATTTCGATATCGATATCAGAATTTATCTTTTAGTGGATGTGTTCTAGTTAGCTAACCTGCACATATTTTTTTCTTTTTTAAGTAATGTATGGTACAAAGATAAATTTGTAGAATGTACTATTTTGATTTTATTGTTTTATATGTGTTGTTTTAAACCGAGTGTTTTGCACCATTAGTCCTTTCATGGGCAGAAGGATAAAAACTTTTTCACTTATTTCTGACAATTATTTTGACGAAAGAAAATGTAGTGACTTTTACCTCTTAAATCGCACGCTTTTTATGTAACAGATTTAATTTTGGAAAAAAAAAATAAATCAATTCCTTTTTAAGGTTCAAACGATAACCGTAATTTTATTGTTTTACTTGACTAAATTTTAACGAATTGAACACCATCCTTTAATATGCCATCTAATGTACAGTGGGCCACAAAAAAAACGGATCATCCTGAATAACTATTGATCTAATCATCAGATGTCTTCACGTTCTTGGACTCAATTCGAAGGGATCGAAGGGATGACCTCAAATATGTTAATAAATAAGTGTTGGAGATATTTTAAGAAATGAGATACAAAAATGTAATTTCTCTGAATAAACATACCTTTTTTCCGACAGACTCAGATTTCTAACTCCTAAATATAGGCTGTGGCGGCAATCTGGGAAATAGGGTTCGGTTAGTTTGGTCAGGATAGAGCTCAAAAATGTTGACCCTTTGAAGTTAATTTTGTTTTTTTACGCATTTCACTATATTTCGAGAACTTCTTAAGCGGATTAAAAAAATTTTGGAAACAATTATAAAATTCGCTTAACCAAAGATAATTCCATGCAAAAAATAAATTAAAGCAAATATTTATTATTTAACTTAATAATAGTCGGAAAAGTATTGAACCATAAAATTGTCTGCATCATTTTAAAAAATATAACTTTATATGATAAAATGCAAAAGTTGAGCAAAATCAGTTTAATAGTTCCTTGGAATAAGTCAGGTATTTAAAAAACCTCCAAAAAAGTCAGGTGTTTAAAAATCGATTTTCTCAGGAACTATTCAACCGAGTTTGCTCAAATTTTGTATTTAACCATGTAAAGTGATATTCTTTAAAGTGATGGAAAAATTTGCATACTTTACTATTCAACATTTTTTCGACCATTATGACGAATGAAGAGGGAATAAAATCATATAGTTATTGGGTGGTTCGGAAAGTAAATTCGTTTTTTTTTATGAAGATGAAAGGCGCTTTTTCTTATAGTGAATAGATATTTTAGTGAATCCTATATTTCTCATTCTGGTCCATTTGCTATCTTACTGATAAAAGCATGATTCCTCGCGGGATAAAATTTTTATTCTTTGCTGACAAAAAAACTGATCGAGGTGATTTTTGCCCTCCCTATCTGAAGTAAAGATTTTATCATCTAAAACATTTTGTAAAAACCGGGAAAATATTTTATATTTTATAACCGTCGTTGAACAGCCGACCCAATTTCAAGGGTTTACGACTACTAACGTTCAACTCCGTAGCCTTGTAATTTTGAACCAATCCAGAAGACAAGGAAACTCCTGGATCAGTACCCCCAGAGGTATTGATTTGTTGTGGGAACATGGAGGACTTTGAGAC
>NC_092211.1:87848214-87861012 GCF_043381705.1 Parasteatoda tepidariorum
ACAACTGTGCGAACGAATATAACTTTATTTGATAAAATGCAAATAATGCAAAATTTTGAGCAAAATCGGTTGAATAGTTTCTTAGAATATGAACTTCAAAAAAGTCAGATATTTAAAAATCGATTTTCTCAGGAACTATTAGACCGAGTTTGCTCAAATTTTGTATTTTACCATGTAAAGTTATATTCTTTAAAATGATGGAAAAATTTGCATACCTTAGTACTTAAAATTTTTTCGACCATTATGACGAATGAAGAGGGAGTAAAATCATATAGTTATTGGGTGGTTTGGAAAGTAAATTCGTTTTTTTTATGAAGATGAAAGGCGCTTTTTCTTATAGTAAATAGATATTTTATTGAATTCTATATTTCTCATTCGGGTCCATTTGCTATCTTACTGACAAATGCATGATTCCGCGGGGGCTTAAAATTTTTATTCTTTGCTGGCAAAAAAACTGATCGAGGTGATTTTTGCCCTCCCTATTTGAAGTAAAGATTTTATCATCTAAAACATTTTGTAAGAACCGGGAAAATATTGTAGGTAACCCATTTCTCGTCCCCACTGATGATGCACTTCAAAAATGGATAATTTTTCACGCTTCTGAGAAGCAAATCACAGACGCGTCAACACGACGCCACTCATTTCTTTCCGTCAGATCACGAGAAACCAGTATGTAGAGCTTTGAGATTAAACCTTAGGCTCTTCATATGATCAAGAAAGGTGAAATTAGATATATTTGATGTCTTAGTGATCTCACCTGTTGTTATTCACCAATTTGCATTAATTCCAAGACTCAAAGCCTTCCAAGTTTTGAGTCTATCGGTAAATTGTACTGAAAGCTTCCTATTACGAACTATTTTTCCATTCAATAACCCTGACAAAAATGTATGGTGTTTTTGAGGTTGTTTTGAGGTGCAACAACAACAGCCTTAAGAAATCTAACATAGAAGAACCAGTTTTTTTTGTACAGGAAATCATCTGGATGTTCGAAAAAAGCTAAGACTAACGCTAAGAGGGTTAATGCTTTTATTGTCTTTTCATCAGCTTAAATTGGCATATTAAGTAATTAATTAAAATAATTCAATCATTTTGCATCTTAATTGATATTTTGCAAACCACTTTTTGCCCTGGCTATCGATGGTTGACCGTGAAAAGCTAAGCGCAGAAGACGCTAGGGGATAAAATTCGTCGTAAGAATTCGGGGTTAGAACTCGACGAGGGGTTAGAATTCGTCGTAAGGGTTACTACTTCCGACTCATTTTTACTCATAAGCTTGAAAAAATCGGACCATCCATTATTATTATACTTAAAATATAACGCGTTCCCTCAATCCAACTTTCAACGAAACGAACAACAAATTCGGAAGATTTCCCAATCTTGGTATGATACTACCCAAAAAATAACAAACACGGTACTATTTTACACAAATATAGCCATGGGATAACATCCAAAACATGGCTAACCTTATACTTTACGAATGATGTGATATAAATTTTGTTAAATTTGTTTCAAGCTCACGACTTGAGTTTATAAATTACAGAAAACACTTATGAATGGTAAAATGACGCGAAATTTAAACAGAAATCACAACAATAAAGCTTCCTAGAATATTAAGCCTGTTGACGCATCGCCTCGTAAGCGGAGAGATACACCGTAAATTTTCTGAGCTTCTTCCTGTTCTAAGAGGCTTGTTATTGTTTACATTCAGTCAACTATCCATACATCTTCTCCATACACAATGGATCATTTTTTCTTTTCTTGCTTAAGCAGTATTTTTACATTATCGACAGTAAAAAAAGTAAAATGTAGTGAAAACTCTACTTTTTCACTTCTCTATGCTTGAAAAAACACCAACGAAAAACTACTGTATAGAATCAATCGAACTTTTTCTGAGGTAAACCTTACTATACCAGATCTCAATAATTATAAGGCTTAGGTGTGAACTTCGCTGTGAAAATACATAATTCATTAAGTCCTCAGTTCCTTTCCTAATTCCCCAGTATTAAAAATGTTTATGTTTAACATTGGAAATTAAGAATTTTTTAATGGATTGTGACAAACTTGATTGTGTACAATGACGAAATTTGGTGCTGTTGGAGTTGTACGGTGTAATTAACTTATTGAAGACAGTGATGAAAACAGAATAATGAAAAGAACAGTTGAAGATGAAAACTGGATCATAATAATACTTTGATTACGTAGTATTTGTAGAGGTCGAGATACAAAAGTCTACTTTATCTATAAGATTTTCTAAGTGAAATAATAAATTCGACATAATATCAATTAAGTCAGGCCATGAGAGATAAATCCCTTACTACAAGCCTAATCAAAACCCGAATTAAAAAGTGATTGAATTATTCTCAACAAACAGTTTGGGAAGCGATCCATGGTTGGCGATTTATCGATGAAATAGCCAAAAACAAAGCCAACCCCCCGACTTATGGCTATATCACACGAGAGAAAATATGTGCAACTGCAAGTGTAAGTGCAACTGTAAGTGAAATTTCTTCAAAAATTGCTCGTGTAATATAGAAATCACGGTTGCACGAAATATCTGCAACCGTTCAGGCAATTTCTTTCATGAACCAATCAGATCGTTTGCTTTAATGACGTTNGTATGTTGAAGCCGGTATGTTGCTACGCCCGTTGGCTTCTTGGCGTCATTGTTATCAGCCAAGAGCCAGTTGATGTGAAACAACAAAAGCGCATACACGCTCCGCAGCGCTACCAGCGCACCCGCAAAATAAATAGTTTACAGTCCACGTTTGATTTTTTATACACCCGCAAGCTATCGGCCAAACAAATTGAATGGAGATAAGAATATATCTAATTATAGAAAGGTCTTTGGTTAATCGAAATAATTGCAGTCATTTTGGCTTATTTTAACCATATAAACGCGGAGTTTAATTGCAGATAGCTTTCATGATGTGCGGAATTCAAACCAAGAACGCGCAATTCGATCGCAGGCAAATGGTCCTACTATAAATTTTACGAAAAACTTACTATCTAGATTTTTTTTAACAGTTATAATATATTGTAGAACTACTTCTTTTTACCCAAGATAATTAGTTAGTACCCCTAGTGTTGGTTTGAAGCCCACCCAGTTTCACATCGATGGGTACCAGCTTATCAGGGAAGTAAAAGCAGACTGTGCGTTGTGCTGACCACATTGCCACAATCATACCGTTGTTCAAGAAATTGTAGAGCCATATCCTCCATGACCCACTGGCCTACAACGGGCTGTTGCGGAACTGCTTTAAATCAGGGCTCGAAAAAACTCAAAAATTTTACTCTTCCCCGAGGACGACTTGTCCAACAATGTACCCGTCCTCCTTTGAAGCTAACCCGTAGCTTTTAAATAAATAAAAATATAATTTTCTCTTATTCATTACAAACATTTATATAAATTGCACAATGAATTAGTAGTTACTAGGATTACATTATACAGTAAAAAAAAGAAATACTGGGTTACTAATAGTAACCTAGTATCTATTTCTTTTATGAAATAATTTAAGTGCAAAGGTCAAGTTATCTGGAATGTCAATTTATTCGAGGGTACTGCTTTTTTTAAATGAATCAAATATGACGTTTGCCAGTTCCACAATTAAGCCAATGATTTACATAGGTTTCTGCACAGAAATCTGAAAGGGGTTTTCCATTTAGGTAGATGTTTACAATTGCGTTTAACGCTTCTTGCTTAGGATCAAGTACGTCATGTGTTTTTTGTAAGTTCATTGCTGAAAAGCCCCTTTCAACCGCTGCAGTACTCCCAGTCAGAGAAAACATCAATTCCCAATTCCACCATGCGCAGTATGTTGCTGTATTTCTAGATTAGAGAGTCATTTAAGAAGTGAGGTGCTAGACTCTTGTAAGATAACAATGTATCACGAACATTAACGGGAAAATGGCCGTCCGCGCGGACGTCGGATTCGAGAAATTCGTTGTCCGCGGAGAATTTTTGACCGCCGAGAACGGGCGGATGGGCTGTTTTTCGAGCCCTGCTTTAAATAGGTACTGATGAACAATTTATAATCAAAAATTGTAAAAGCTTTCTTTATTCCTTACTAAAACTAGCCATAAATGAAATGGTTTTGCAAAACTACTGGCTCTTCTAATTCAATTCAAGAATAACTCTGCCTCATGCTACTAAACTCATTTGTTTAGGAACATCAACGCTTGCCGTCCAAGTATGGGTTGAGGCATGTAAATGGTTCGAAGCCTTGAGTCCTCCACGCAATATAAAATACTTCGCAGTTCCATAAGAGACATAAAGTAGGCATAGCATCAAATAATATTCTTATTGAAATTTCGAGTTTTGATGGTTAAAAATATTTTTTATTTTAGAGGACGAGCAGAAACGTCATACGCACCACAATAGAGAGTCAGTCAAGCGTGTATGCACGCTTAACTGGTAAAATGCTTCACATTTATTTGGATATTTCTGAAATTTTATTTTTCTCACTGGATTTGAATTAGTTATTTTATCTAATATCAGGAATAGAGCTGCAGCGGCTCAGGCGATAGAGGCTCTGTATTTAACTAGGTTCCAATGTTCGGATACCCGCAATGGCTGCTTCCAGCTCGCTCTGACCTCAGTGTTGGTGCTAAATAACTACAATGGTAGACGGATCATGGGTTAGAGTCTTTTTGTCATCAGGCTAACCGTAGAAGGTTTTCTTCTTCCATGTAACACAAATGTGGGTTAGTTTCATCAAAAATTTGTCTAGTGTGGCTAGTTTGTCTACATGCTTGAGTCAGGAGTTCCCTTATCTTCTGGGTTGGGTTCTGCGGAGTTGAACATTGATAGCTGTGGACACAAAAATGGGTGTGGTGACGAGAGGGCATTATAAAATAAAGTAATATTCAGTGTAATAAATGAATTCATAGATCATATAGTAAGTAAAACAAACTTAAAAAAGAGTTCGGTTTCAAACAGATTAGTAATCCTAAGATGATTTGCATTTCGAGAGAAAGTCATATGACTTTTTTTTCATAGCTGAAAATCGCAATCTCAAAATTAAAAAAAATATTAAAAAGGTTTAAAAAAAACAGTTCTCGAGCTAAATTAATTTCTTCAGTAAGTATTTTTTGGCAACGTGTAATTCGTTTGTTTTTAAACTTAATCAAAATTCAACAATTTTAGATTCAATATGTCTACTTCCAGTAAATTTATAATCGGTTTAGGAACCACGTTACCGAGCATACGCGTTTTAAAGCCTCCGGGAGGTGACAGTAATGACTTATTCGGACTTCATTCTCGACAGAAAGCCATTTTGCAAGCATTGGAAAAAACAACAGGAGTTATGTCTCATTTACAAGTCCGAGATTTCAATGATAAATCTAAAGACGGAAGTACTTTTAAAAAACGATCTGAATATCTCAAAACCAAGAAGATTTCATCAGAAGCCCTTGATATGAAAGTCCCTGGATACCTTAATTCAGAACAGAAACTTGAAAATGGTGATCGTAAATTGAAATCTTGTGAAGGCCGTGAAAATGTGTCGTCGCAGCACGCATCAGTTGAAGATCAAACACATGAGAGTGCGCCTAAAAAGAAAAGTACAATGTTAAGCCAGAATCAAAATGTTGGCCATAGAAAATTTGGCAGAATATCAGTTCTAGAAAAGGAAGCCAAAGGAGTTTCCAATGTGCAGTCATCACTTAAAATTAGAAGCCAAAATCCCATCACTGGGTCTATAACAGAAGTGAATAAAGACAAACTTTTCAATATAAAGAAAGTAATCGATTTTAATGTAAGCAATTATCGTGAAAAGAGACCGGCTGGAGTTAGGGCACAGGCATCCACAATGGACGTAGGCTTGGGTAGTTCCAAGCGTCATTGCCATACCTATACTCGTCGGAACCCTATAACCGGGGAAGGTACTGATTCGAATGGTTACAAATTTGTTCCACGCGATATTCGAGTGATTCAACCTCCTGGCGGAATATCATGTGGTTTATATTAATGAGTGCTTTGCGAGTCTCAGTTGTTTTTTGCATAGCTAGACGAGTTTCACAGTTTAGTTGAGTACCTAAATAATTGTTTAATTCTAATCAGTAAGAATGATTCTAATTATTTGAATAAATCTGATAATATTTTTATGCCATTATGTGCTTATGGATAGTTGAATGATCTAATAAAAACTATAATACAACAATAAATAATGCACCATGTGGCACTGTTTATTTTGGCATTATTGTTTTTATCTGATCATTATGTTAATAGATGCTCCCAATTCTGATGCTTTAAATATAAATATTATGATTTTTTTAAATTTTATTATTTTATGTTTTAATCTGATTTTTATGTTATCATAAGCTCCTAATTCAAATGTTTTAAAGTCTAAATACCAAATTTTTTTAAATTTTATTTAATATATATTTGATTCCAGTCGCCAAAAACTCACTGATAGAAAATACGTTTATTTCCTTATCGTTGAATGATCTATCCAACCAAATGGTATCTCCAACTAATTTTTAGAGAGTTTTAGGACAGTTTTTTTAGAGAAAGAATATTCTTTATACAAGTAAATAATGATGCTATGACTATAATGATTTTTATTTTACCTCTTTCCTCTTAGTCTTAGCACCATTAGCTCATTTTATCTAAACAAGTCTTTACTTGATAGCAGCTCGACAGTCTGTAACAATATCCATAAACAAGGACTGCTTCATGAATATTGTTTCAGCCTGATCCGATTGCGAAATTCATTGCCAATATAATTGTAAGCCACACTCATTCAAAATGCGACATTTTATTATCGTATCATGAATTCTTGGTGTTGTTACTTTACAAGTTTCTAGAAAAATTGAAAAAAAACTGAAACTAGCAACAAATTAAATAAAACAAAGTACCATTTTTCGGGATTAACTCTACCTATGAAATACGAAATTATTATGATTATTTCTCACATTGGTTATGTACGCATAAACATCTTCTACTAAGAGGGCTTGCACCAGACTCCTCTAACTGTAATAAGGCATGCCACAAATTCAAATTTCTAAAAAACGATAATTTTGCTGCCATTATCATTTCCATTTATCTGGTAGGTATTCGATATATATATTTGATTTTACATCTTAATTTTTGATTTTACATCTTAATTTTCGATTTAACATCTTAAGATTTCACACCTTAAAGATTTCACACCTTAATTTCAAATATTTATTACCGCTAAAGCTGTCAATATGAACATAAAAGTCTCAAAAGATAGAGAGCTCGCTTCCCATTGATTTACCCGGGTTCGAATCCCAATGATGAAGGGTCGATTCGAATTACGCACCCGGCTAGCACCGACCACATTGCCAACGTAAAATATTCTGAGTTGGAGACGGATCATGGGTTAGAGTCCCCTTGCCGTCAGAATAACCGTGGTAGGTTCTCGTGGTTTACCTCACCCTGTAGCGCAAATACTGGTTAGTTCCATCAAAAATGTCCTCCGTGAAAGCAAATTTTTTCGAATATTTCATTCAGGACTAGTTATCTTGTCTATTGGATTGACTTCAAAATTACAAAGCTACGAATTTGAACGTTGGTAGTCGTAAACTCAAAATGAGTCGGCTGTTCAACGACGGTGATAAAATGTATCTAGTTAATGTGCACATCAACGTTTTCCTTTTTGTTAACGTTTTGAAGTTAGCTTTTCACAGTCTATCATCTCATTTGTTAATTGTTCAAATGTACTCATAGACTTGATTCTTTAGATATTAAAAAAAACTAGGAGGCTTCGCCCCCTGCTCGCTGGCGCTCGCCAACCTCCGGAACTGCTTTAGCAGTTCATTTCGGATTGCTTCTCAATCCGATGGTCACTTTACTCGCTCATTGGATACGTTCTTAACGTCTAGCTTTTGTATACTTTTTTGAACACTGAAGTTCCGAAAAGTTTTCACTGTAGAAAAGTCTAAACCTGTGCATTTCAATATTAATTGCAAACAGTTCACATATTTTTCTTAATCACACTATTCTAAATTTCAGTTGTTGAGAAAAGTAACTGTTGTAATTTTTGTTATAAAGTCTTTCCCACCAGAGGGCTAAAACCATGTGAAATATGAAATATTAACAATATGAAATAGTACTGAAAGCCTGATGAAAAGCATCTGCTTCGATGAAGATAATTTTGTCAGAATTTTTTTAATAATTCGGTGAGAATTCACCCGATTAGACATATGATGCTCACCTACGTGCTCTTGCGCGCCGAAGCCTATCAATTAAAACGTATTAGCGTTTTATATGTTGTTGTTGCTAATTCCCATCTGGTCTGACGGGGTCAGACCAGATCAATGAATCCGTTGATATTGAGAAAATCCGAAACCAGAATGGGAGAGGAATGAATATCGTTCCAGTCCAGCCCTAAACAGATCAAGATGTGCTCAGGTGATGCCTGGTTTTGTTGGCATTTAGGGCAAAGAGGAAAGATCTTTTGATTTGCAGAAAATGTGAGACTTTTCAGGTGTCCACTGGCCAGTCGGGATAGGCAGGTGTTGGTTTGCCTGTCACCAGGGAGAGATAGAGAGAGTCCTGGTCTTTTTGCTTTATACCAGTAGTGAATAGGTGGAAGCAGCCACTTTTGTTTGTTCTGGGCCTTTTGCCTTGCAAAAAGTTCAAGGTATGTAAGCTCTGAGGTGGAGGGGACTGGATGGTCTAGTCCCTTCTTTGCAAGNCATATGATGCTCACTACGTGCTCTTGCGCGCCGAATCCTATCAATTAAAAATGAAAACTGTTGCCAACGCGAGAAAAGAAATATCATCGGTTTTATTGATACATACGTATTAGCATTTTATATAATCTAGATGACACTGTGTTAATTTCTTTGACTGTAATAATATTTTAAACCGTTTTAATCTTTATATTAAAATTTTCAAAATGATCTATAATTGACTCTGTGAGCTAATTGAGGTAACTTGTTTTATTAGATAGCGAAAAATAAGTAAATAACTTTATATCCATTGAAGCTTACAGAAACGTTGCTGTTGTTTCAGTCAAAATCTTGTTTTCACGTTAAAGTCTTCTAGGTAATGTGCAGGTTAGCTAGGTAGTTTTCAAATTGCCTAGGTCTTAGAAATGAAACAATTTTTATGCACTCTAACGAATCGACCAGGTTAATATTCATGTAATATAATCAACTTGATCTGCAACTCCCATAACCAACATAATCTGTAGAATAACTCATTTCTACAAGTTAACTGTAGCATGTAAAATGTCTTTATTTGAATGAAATTGACTGCTATTTATCAAATTCATGGCGCTATATAGACATTTCTGGTTCTTGCACCAAATAATAAAAATTAACCACAAGTTTCTCGAATTTTCACTAGTTCTAGTAGTTAATTTATCGTTGTGTATTTTAACTTAAGAACTTTTTTGACGACGGCTTTTAGAAAATAAGGCTTATCATTATTATCCAAATTAGCTTGACATTGAATTAACTAATTAAAAATAATAAAACGAAAATTGTTTCATGTTATACATTTTTTTTTTGTTTCAACTTATGTTAAATACTCATTCTATCAATTTATGTAAAGACTAATTTTCGTTCATTTTATTAAAAAAAATTTATTAAATTTGTTTAGCTTTTTTTCCAATTTTATTTAAAATTTAGTATATCCAGCATTCTTTGAAAAATGTTTTAATCTTTGCAAGGAAACTGTCTGCATAAAGAGATTAACTTTCCCCCCAAAAATATATTTTAAATCTTATGAGATGAGAAGAAAGCTGCGGGGCACAAAATATGGAAGATTTGGGAAATATTTGTTGCGAAAACTTTACTTAAAGCTCTACTTGTTTAGGGAAGGTGTGAGCGTTGGTTTGCCTGAAGTTATTTCAGGCATCCAGATATTCCATTTTAAGAATCAAAAGTGAAAGACACAGAATGAATATATGAATGTTTTCATTTTATTTTCGATCCTTGAAGTTGGAATGCAGAATATATGAAATAAAATAATATTGAGAGTAAATATGGAATAAAACAATATAAAATATAAATATGAAATTAATGGCGTGAATTTTAGTTATTACATGTAGTTTCTTAGATAGTTACAGAGCCTGAATTTATGTAATGTGTTTTGTCAAAAGTTCTATAATTACTCACGTTTAAAAGTCAGATATCACCACATACGAAAATAAATAAATAAATCCAAAGTTATTGAGTTAGGATAAAAAATATTCTAGATTATAAATATATAAATATAGCTGGGCCAAAAATATTCATAATTTTATCTTTGTTTTTAACTAAATTATCTTTTTCTTAAGCTTTTATTTTTGAATACTTTAAAAATTTCTTTTGCTATCAGAAAAGACAAACATAATAAGTAAGAGAGAATAAATGTACTAAAAGAGGCGATATACTGATGAATAACGCTTTCGCAAAATATGTAAAATTTTCTTTTATGTTAAACAAATACTTGGTAATGTTTTCATATCGGTAGCCATTTTGAAAGTTTCTGAAAGTTCTACTTGGTACAAGGATCATATCATAAAACGATCTTTTGAACAATTTGAAAAGTAAATTATCAATATTGTGCCGTATTTTTTTTCTTCTTTTTTTACAATCGGATAGTAAAAACAGTTATAAGTCGAGGATTTCAAGGGTTACACTTTGAATAAGTTTAAAAATATATGCTATGGCTTATCCGTTTGGATGATTTTTCAACACTGTAATTTGATGAAACATCAAATTGTTAAAAGGATCATTAAAATTGTTGAAAATAAATAAATGACTTTTTTCACTGTTAGTCATGCGGTAAATAACTGGCAGCAGTTTTTCATCCAATTAACCGTAATACGGTAAGGAATATTTTTTAGCTTTACTGTTTTGAAACCGATAACAACTAGTATGGTTAAAAAATCCATGATTACATATAGTTCTTTAACTATTTATAATTAGCATAGTTACAAAGCCATAGAAAGAAATTTAACTGGACATAGAAGTTAGGTTGTGGTTGAGTTTTGTTTTATCAAATGATCTGTGGAATGTGATTTAACGAGTTTATTTGCTTGTTTCGCCTATCGTAAGAGATTTTAAAATACCAGACTATTTTGTGTTAAGCAGCTTTATGGTGCTCATGTTATGCTCATGTCTATGCATGAATGAGAGCATTATATTCTAATAGTCCAGGGTCACAAATTAGGTAGTGCAGGCAAATGGAAACTTTTCATGTGTTGAAAGGAATGAAGAAACTAGTGTGTTGTCAACGGTGGGATTAGAACCACCCTTCTGTCGCTCATTAGATTGAGTCCACTCGGTAATACGTATCCAACTGTGACAAACTAAGTGGTTTCATTAGGTGGTCCTTGTTGGTGGGACACATTCTGGTTGCTGAACCGTATATAGTGAAAGTAGTTGATGAATGGTTTTTCTCACAGTCCTGAAAACCTTCTTATTTATGGTTATTCGACTGTTTTGTTTCGATATGTTTAAATAACAATTAAAATAATTGTTCTTTATCCATGTTATCACTAACAATGTATTTACAATGGACTTATTCCTTTTCAAAAATAACGACTTATGCAGCACCATGCAAATCCTACAAGCATATCAAAATTAAAATAATAATATTCAAACTGATAATTTTTTTAAAGAAATAATAAAATAAAATTTATTTGCATTTCTGTTTTAAACTAAAGACATTTAATTATTTTATATACACAAAAAAGATTTTCAAAGGATTTTTTACATTTTATTCAAAAATTTAGTATGCCTCCATCCTCCGGAGTTGAAAAATTCTTTTATCTCCGCCAAGAGATTCTCTGTATGAAGAGATTAACTTTCCTCCAAAAATATATTTTAAATCTTATGAGATCAAGAGGGGAGGGGGAAGGGGTGTTAAACTGAGGGGCATAAAATATGGGAAGTAGGGGAAATATTTGTTGCGAAAATTTTGTTTTTCAGTTTGAACTTCTACTATTTTAGAAAGGGAGAGCGTTGGTTACTTGATATTATCACAGGCATACAGATCTGCCGCTTCAAGAATGAAAGAGTGGAGCACTCAAAATAAATATGAATCTTTCCATCTTTTCTTTTTATGTAAGTCTTGGAAGTTGGAATTCAGGATTTAAATGTGGAATAAATTATGTGGATACAGTGATCCTTAAATGTAGGAATTAACATAGTTTGTCTTCCTGGGATGAATATATGCCTTCTACTAACCCATCCTACTTTTTGTGACTTCTCCGTTTCTTTCTCCACCTACCCCTTCTCTTCATTTTGCGACAGACATTGTTTCTAGGACCATTTGGCTGTATCTATAGATTCATTTCTTTTACATATTACCATAAACGTGGATATTTCTCGATCGAAATTGAGAGCACTATACTCATCTAAAATAATTCATTTTGATGGATTGTCTTTAGTAATAATTTAAGTATTTTTAAATAATTAGTTATAAGATTAGTACTTGTTGATATTTCGCAATAATTTAAGTAATGTTAAATAATTTGTTATTAGTTTGTATTTGTTAAATAATTTGTTTTTGTATCAATCAATTGTTGTTCGCACCATTCCTATTGGACGCTTCATATTCACATCCTACTAGAAACGGATTCTTACTGGTTGCTATCTGTAACTCATTGATCATTGACGGATTGTCAGGAGTCAAATGAGTGAAGAGACGTCATCTTTAACATCTCTGTTTTTAACTGGCGGAAATTTCTTTTACATGAATTAGTATTTTGGTGCCTTATCTTATTTTCTAAGAAACCGTCCATAAATAATGACACAAATTTTTTTTTCAATACTTTTGATTCCGTCCTCCGATCTCTCTATGCAATATTACAAAAATAGTAGCTATATATATATATA
>NC_092211.1:87861735-87889114 GCF_043381705.1 Parasteatoda tepidariorum
CAATAGATAAAATTTCTTTTTCGTGCAAATCCATAAAAAGTTTGATATTAAAATTATATTATACGATTATATTATAAAATTATATTATAATATTCTTCCGAATTTAAAAATAAATTAATATCCATAACTTTCAAAATTAAAAATAATTAAATAAATAACAACAATTTTGCAAAAACATTAAAGAACATAAGAATATTATTCAATAAAATTTCAGGTAACTTTGAATTTTCGATTTCCTGGAAATGTACTTTTAAATCGTTACTTTTTTTGTTTAGTACTTGTACTTTTACTTGTACTTTTTGCACGTTACTTTTTAAACTAAGAACTTTTTACTTTTTGCTCGTTACTTTTTTTAAAAATACTTGTACTTTTACTCGTTACTTTTTAAAAGTAACGTTGCCATATATGACCGTATGTGATGGTGCAACATAGGATACCGTAAACAAAGGGTTAAAGTTATTTCTTGTATTGCAGTTGTTACTCACTTAATTCAAGAGTTTAAGACTAAGAGAATTTTTTTTAATTATTATTTTAATATAATTCTGCTCTACATATTAAGATAAATTTATTTAGAAAGGTGATTTAATCTTATTAGCAATTTTAAAATTATTAGTTTTGTGTAAATAACATTAATATTCTGTTATAAATTACAGTTAAAGAGATCTGCTCATTGATTAAGAACTTATCAATCAGCTTTATGCGCAATGAGATAGTATTTAATATATAATATAAAATAGTATTTAGTATATCCACCTGTTTGGTAAGCAAAAATATTAACCTACAGTTGTGAACTCATCAAATTTGTTGGAACAATATAAATGTTATTTCAAAAAATGATTACTTAGAAATTACTTCTGTTCATCAATAGATCTAAATATTTATAATAATAATAGTTAATAATATTTGGACGTGCGAAGTGGAGGCGCAAGTTTAAGCAAATAGTATTCCTTTTAGAGCATATATGTTAAGTGAATAATTTTAACTTTAGTAGAATAACTGTTTTTTCTGCCTAGAAACAACAATTTTTGTGAAGCAATCATCGGGATTGGTGAGCGAGAGCGAGCAGGGGGCTTGAATCTTAATTTATGCATAATATCTGACGGAAAATTCTTTGTTATCGTGGACAGCGAAAAGCAGAAACAAATTTAACTATTAGATCGGAAGAAATGAAAGATTAAAAGCGAATGGTACATATCAACAAACAAAGTGTTCTTTATTTTATTTTAATTATATTTATGTTGTAGTTATTACATACATGATTTAATTATTACATAAGATTGCTCATGCTTGCGTTTTTTTTAGATCCTTTGTATCACGTTTTTTTTTGCGTGGTTTTACAAAGCACGCTGTAAATGGTTGTTGGTTGTTGCTTTTTTAAACCTATACTTTCAAGTTAGCAACACGGACGATGGCCACGTCCGAGGTCAATGAAGAATAACGCCAACACAAAATGAAGATGGAAGATTCGTTATTACGAAATGTTAAAATAAATCGTCTGATTTAACATCTATTGATTCATTTACCTATGTTTTTACTTTAGTTTAAAATTATGTTTTTTTTTTTATTGAACTAGATCCTTTAGAAACGAAATCCTTTCTTCGTTATTTAGAAACATGGAATATATTTATTTTGATTGAACAATTTAGTTAAAAGAAGTTTAATTTCAATAATCAACACGTCCGTTGGAAATGCTTTGATTTTGTGGTCGAAGTTAAGATGATATTCCGTTCGTTAACGGTTTTTAACTTACGGGTTATCGCAAAATCTTTTAATTTCTTGGGTGCATGAATTTACTCATGCGTGCTTCAAATACGCATGCTCCAATTTCTCAGCAATTACTTAAGTACGGAACAATACGGAATGTGACGTAAAAGTGTGAAATCTTCCTCATTTTATTCCTTGTTATTGTCTTTTATTGCAAAAATATTCGTCGTGCTGCTCGTTCTTTAAGTACAATGATATAAGAAAAAGTGTTCTTAATGAACAGAAATAAGTATTTAATGACGATTGATGGAACAAATGAAGGAGAATGTTGAAAGAATGAACAGGAGACGTTAAACGCTTTGTTTTTTTGAAAATGTTTCTGCAATATTTCCATTACTTTTTTCAATTTAAATTTTTTAAATTTAATAACTTATTATTGTCTACAAATTTAAATTTTTTGAAGAGGAATTAGTTTTAAAGATTTTAATAATTGATTTAAATCTTAAGATTTTTCGTAGAACACATTACAACTTAGTAGAGAGCGAAGTAAGTATGATTTGTAAATCAAATCATATAAGATTTCATTACAATCTTCTGGAGCTGGGGGGTATCAGCGAACAGTAGGTAAAATCAGCTAGTAGGGAAAAAATAAATAAAATCAAAATTTAATTTTATAAAAAGGAATGAATCAACTTTTTTTTTAAATATTAAACATTAAAAAAAATCATGCCTATAGCTCACATGCTTACAAATAATCGCAGAAAAATTTACCGTTGGTGTTTTTTTGGAAACAAGAATAGCAATAAAATAGTTTGGTCTCAGAAGACGGAAGTAGAATGACCGATTTCGATTTAACGTGACACAAGAAGTAAAGAAATGCAATACCCGAAGGAGGAGACCAGTTACAGAGATGTTTACTATTTTCCTACAAATAAAATCTACAGTGGAACACTCTTGGAAAAACAGTTTTTCTAAATCTGTTACTCACTTTTAAAAGATTAATAAAATCATTTTATCTTCGCTGTTAGAATTGTTTATCTGAAATTAAGGTAAAATAATCGGTAGTAGTCTGCCCATCCTAAATACCAAATGTTTATGGTTAGAGACATTTTTTTTAAAACTTTAACACCTGGTACGGTCAAAAACAACGAATACAAGACTATACGGTTTTGTAACCCTTTACAATTTACAAAGTTTTTAAAGTATAAAAATAAAACGTTAACGGACATTTTGGAGCTTTGTGGCTGTGAATTTCGTATTCTAATAGTCCGAGGTCACCAAAAGTGCTGAACACTGGAAATGCTTCATGTATTGACGGAATAAAGGAAATATTATTGTGTAAGCGCTGAGATTCGGATCCTTAGAGATTCTGCCAGTCGTGATATTGACAGATTAGCCCTCTCAGCTACAGTATATCCGCATTAGGTAAAAACAATCAATAAACGTATTTTCTCCTACCTAACAGTTTGAATATCATCCTTTTTTTACGGTTATTTGGCTGTTTTAGTTGAATATGTTAAAATAACAATAAATAAATTGCTATTTTACAATTCTTTTCAAAAACTTTCTAACGGTGTTGGGAAACAGTAGGGGGTCATTCGCATCATATTCAATTAATTGATATTCATAAATAACCCACGCTATGTATTTATGAAATAATTATAGTAAACGTGAGAAAGGTTTAATTTCCGTTTTCCTCAGAAAGAAGTCGTATCAACTCTTTTTCTTCCATTGGGGAAAATAAAAACTAAGCTCCCATTTGCAGTAGTCATGTCCAGTACAGCTGCCCAATAGTATCCGGTTGAAGATGAAAAAGAACTTCCGGTAAGGTTTCATACATGTGTCA
Organism: Parasteatoda tepidariorum; assembly: GCF_043381705.1. Taxonomy (NCBI): domain Eukaryota; kingdom Metazoa; phylum Arthropoda; class Arachnida; order Araneae; family Theridiidae; genus Parasteatoda; species Parasteatoda tepidariorum. The sequence goes on from NC_092211.1 coordinate 87,865,286, forward strand.
TTTTTCTTACTTTTTCCCCCGCATGGTTTCATAGTTACGTATTAAATATGAAATATAAAACTAGTTATAAGTGAAGCATTTTTAATGACTTGCTTAAATGATAGTTATGAGTCTATAGTGATGTTTCCGACAGCGATACCTGTAGGACATTTTGAAATCAATACATTTTCTTTAATCATTTTACCTTATTATGTAAGTTTTATTTTTTTAAGAAAGAAATGTGTAAATCCATATTATGAGTATTTATCATCCCGTTCAGTTTATTTTCGTTGAAACTAGACTAAAGTTATGTTCCGTCAATAATGCCTTCACTACATAGTTTTAGTAGTTTAGTAAGAAGTAGTAGTAGTTAGTAAGTAGTTTAGTAGTTAGTTAAGAAGTCTGAAGGGTTTTCCTAAAAACATTTTCTTACCTAGTATAGTTTTAAAAAGAGCATATTTGACTTTCCTATTAAACCTTTTTTCAGTTCATTAACATGATTTTTATGACTTCCAACGCGCGCTCAAACCGTCATGTCATCTTTTTTTTCTTTAAATTTTAACTCTCAATATTATTTAATTATTGAAGTTTGTTTATTATTCAAACAATGACTTTCAAGGAAAACTCTCGCGGTGTTCTTCCATAAATTTAGAAGTTATCATCGTAATTCTTTAAACAGTTTGATTCCCAGCGCAATGAGTTGACTGTCAGATCGGATTGTACAAAATATGATCGCATTTTCATGGTTCAGAAATCGTTGCAATGTGATATGCTTGATTACTAAAGAGCCATACGAGATTGTGTGGTGTTAGAGCATAGGGCGAAGACTGGCTGCCAACGACCACCATCTGTTCTCTGATCTGAAATGTGATAGTGTAGTATACGCCTCCGAATCATATCATTAAATACCAATCCTGACTGACCGGACTCTTCAGAGGTCAAGAAATCGGCCTTCCATCAGGAATGTTCTAACCTCGAATCCTTTGACAAGGAGTGGACGTTCTTTCATTCTCTGTACTATCTGTCCTAGTTATTTTTTAGTATCTGCTTTAGTAATTTTTTAATATTTGTGGGAGCAACGGTTGCCCACCTAGTATGGTGCCTCTGAACAAATCTGCCCTAATAAGCCTGAGTTGACGAAATGTCAACCCAGGAGGGCATTTGAAAAATTTTTTTACAAATCCCAAACCCTTCAGCTGCAATGGCTCAGGAGATATAGTGTTCGCCTTTCAATAAGGTGAACCGAAGTTCGATTCCGGCGATGACTGGTTGATACGAATTCCGCATCCGGCTTGCACCGACTACAGTGCTGACGTGAAATATCCTCAGTGGTAAACGAATTATAAGTTAGAGTCCCCTTGCCGTCAGGCTAACCGTGGGAGATTCTCGAGGTCCTCCTTTGCATGTAAAGCAAATGCGGGTTAGTTTCCTCAAAATGTCCTCCACGAAGGCAAATTTCTCCTAATACTTGATCCAGGAGTTCTCTTGTCCTCTGGATTGGATTCAAAATTACAAGGGTACGGGGTTGAACATTAGTAGTGGTAAACCCAAAAGTTGGGGAGGCTGTTCAACGACGATTGCAAAATTATAAAAAAAGAAATTAAATTAAATTTCAAACCCTTCTGGTTGGTAAGGCACTTGGCCTATGTCCAAAAGGTCGTGGGTTTGATCCCCACCGGCCGAAGACTCCCCGTGTAGTAAATGGTGACCGATGCACGTTAAATTTGTCGAGGTATAAAGTTCTTAATGTTCCCATAACAAATCATATCCCTGGGGGTACTAGTCCAGGAGTTTTCTTGCCTTCAGGATTAGTTCGAAATTGCAAGGCTACGAAGTTGAACATTAGTACTCGTAAACCCAAAATTGGGTCGGCTGTTCAACGACTGATATGAAAACAAGATCTCAGACAGTTACCAATAGCCCATTTGTGTCTCTAGTGCAAGGTCAACAACGAAGCAAACCAAATAATAGAAAAATTAAATGAAACCACCATTAAATGGAAATAAAAGTTCAATCAGAGAGAGCTATTAATACTCTTTATGTTTATTTTGTATGTTTTATTTTAAACCTTAAACTGATAATAATTGTTTCTGAAATTAAAATTTATTCAATTTTGATGTGTAATTCTCATAAAACGCTATTTAATTTAGTAGAAAAATCAGTGCATTATTCTTCACGAGGTAAAATCATTTGATTAAGTTTTGAGAATTTATGATAGCCATTAAAGATTTGCATGATCTTATGAATTTAGTTGTTCTTTTCTAATTAAAAGATCATTAAAAAAGAGCACTATTTTCATTATCGAGAAAGAATCCGAAAGTTTAATATGAGCTTTAAAGGTTTAAAGTTCCTAATGAGTTATTAATGGTTGCTTAAAAATTAATTTAATTTAGAATACCAATTAAGAGCTACTTGGAAAAGATTCATTCTTTGCAAATTTTCATTGGAAACACTAATATCATAGAACGGAGCCAAATTTAAGAACCATTAGTTTGTCCTAAATTTAATTAACTTTAATTTGTCATATTGAAATTTATATTACATGCAACAAAACCATCGATTTTCATGCATATTTTTAGATTACAGATTGAAGAATTTCCCGTACAAAATTCATACTCCCGGCAAGCTTTCCGTTTAAATTTTATACTCAATAAACCTTAGATTTAAGCATTGATTATGCATCCGATGTTATGTTCCGTTACTGTAGAACAGTTCGCATAAATATTCTTTAGAATCCTTTTAAAAGAGGAGGAATATTCTATAGTTTGTAAAGGCAGTGAATATGAAGAATTTAATCAGCAAATCTTTCAAGTTTATTCATGTTAAGAAAATAATTAAAGGCTGTTTCTTCAAGCTTTGTCGTCAAATAAAATAACATGCTTCGGCGAATAATATGTTCATTTTTCGCAATTGCTATGGATTTGCAACAGTTATTCTTGACTACTAGGTCGAGTTTAGCAAGCACCTCCTGGAAGAAAGAAGGCCTCAGCACGGATCAGTTTAGTAGTCCGACGTAATGAACATAAACTGCGCAGTTTATGAAAAAGGAGAGAGATGTCACTACATTCGGGATACTAAGCTGCGCAATGGTGGAAAATACGAAAGATGTCATTACGTTTGGACTGTTAAACCTGTGCTGAGGTCCCCTCTTTTCTATTAGGTATTGGTTTAGCTAATCTTCAGCGAGAGCTCTTTAGTTCTGAAAATGGCGCAAAATGTCAATATTTGAAGAAGTCACTATTTTGTGAAAAAGTAAAACGTTTGTAATCTAATTCTTTAATATTAAAAAAGTTACTTCAATGCAGCAGCATCTGGGCTTGTAAAAAGTTGAACAATATCCATTCATTTTTTAGGTGGAAAAATATCGCCAAATTGGCGATTTTTAAAGAAAGTTCATTATTTTGATTTGCCTGAAGTGTAGGACCAATGCCTTCTAGAAAAGAGAAAAAGAGAAGGCGTCAGCACTGGTTACCATAAACAAGAAATTTGATCCTTTAGTAGTTCAAACGTAATGCCATCTTTCATATTTCCGCCAGTGCGCAGCTTAGTAGCCCGAACATAGTGACATCTTTGGAATTGTTCATCCACAGAGCAGTTTATGTTCATTACGTCGTACTACTAAATTAATCAGTGCCGAGGCCTTCTTTCCTCTAGGAGGAGTTGGCAGGACTCCCAAAGTGTAACTTTGTTTTATTTCATTTTAAGAAAAGAGCGTCGAGAAACGGTGTTAAAAATGTTCTCGCTCAGTCATTGGCATGTGTTACTTTTGGACACTATTTTGTTGTAACGTTTCTATGTGGTTTCTCCTTCTACTTCTAAATTTTTATTTTTTAATTCATTAAAGATACAGGAAAAATAATGTATTTAAAACCTAAGTAAAAATTTATCCCAGTTTGGGATCTCACAAAAAAGACCAATTAGGAATCATAGAACTATTTTAAATATATAAAAAATTATGTTTTTTAAGTTTGCAATTAATTTTGTATCCAAAAAATTTATTAAGTTAAAAAATTGAGAAGAGGTTTGTTTAAGATGATTATTATTTTCTATAATATTTTTTTTCCAATTTAACTTTCAACTCTGAAAGTAAATTTTTGATAGCATCGAATTTAGTGCACTCTGATTACAACTTAGGTTTGTAGATCTCTTTCAGAAATCGCCAAAAAGAGCTCAATATAAGAGCCTTACACAAATATTTTGAATACATTTTAATTTACTCATTTGATTTGTTAACATTTTTTGTTTTGATATTTTTTCATGTTTCTTGGACCTTTTTTGCATTTAGTACAGAAATTTACCCGATCTGTGGGAGAGCATTTAATGGTCTCTCCTAAAGGTTTTCTTCAACATAGAGTCTACGTAAAAGAATCCGCTCCTCCCAGAAGTGGTTGTAAGTAGAGGTCGCTACATAGAGGTGGTTTTTCCCAGTGGCGTCACTGTATTTTCAAATTTTTTCTTCCACAAATTGTTACGAGATGATGAAAAGGAAATGATTTTCATTATCTATATATTTGTATGCTGCATGCATCGTATATATTGGTTCAGTATTCTCGAGGAAAACTTTACATTCTTGCGGTTATAAACTCAATCACTAGCTTTTTTTTGCCTATATATATATATATATATATATATAATAACGTCGTTGCCGAGTGGAAGGANATATATATATATATATATATATATATATATATATATACATATATTTTTATATATATATAAATTTTATATGCACAATAAAATTTTACCGATTTCATAAGATTTTAAATTGAATTAATGGTATCTGATTGGATATACATCCGCAGAGCTGCAGCAGTAGTTGTCATTTGATCTCGCAGAGGATTTGTATAGCATGTACTCGGACTAGTCTAGAAGCCGCTGTAGTTAACGATGGGACGTCTGCACGGTTCGAATTCATATCATCAAGTCAGAAATTATAATCCGCCATATATAAGATATGTTTATTCAGATAAATTACGCTTCTGTGTCTGATTTCGTGACTTATATATTTTCTGCACTAATTAATTAGCATATTTAGAGGCGAAACTATTAAGATTGAACTCCAGTACGTGAAGTTCTGATAATTAGAAAAAAAGTTATGCAGGATGATCTGTTGCTTTTTTTCACACTGTACCTTAACTTTGGTTTTTTTCCCTATGTGGTATAATTTTAAATATATATATATATATATGTAATATATATATCTATGAAAGCTCTGTTCATAAAATATACTATATTAAGTGATTTTCTCTTTCATCATTTCATTCTTAATTTCAAATGTTTATGTCTTGTTTAAAACTTGTTGGAGGAAAAGTGAAAAGAGGCAATTTAATTCAAATTTTATATCAGATAGTTCGTTATGATTAAATTAGAACAAGCAGTATTAATTTCCTTTGAAGTTTGGAATGAAATCTTAACTATTCGTATAATGAAACTTATTTCTTATAGTTTTATCAGCAATCCTTTTAAGCACGTGCAGCTTTCACACTTCAACTTAATATTGCTTTTAATTGCTTTTATTCGTCGTGTTCAATCCACATACTCGTTTTATTTTTATAGTTGTAATTAAATAACGTTTCATAGAATTCAATAAATATATTAAAATATAGTTTAAAGTATTTCGTCGCAAGTTTTCCTTTTGATAAATTGATTCCTTAGACTAGGTAGTGGAGTAAGGCAATTTTGATAGGGGGCGGTTAAACTATAGTACCTACCAAAGTTGACCAAAAATGTAATCGATTACATTTTTTGATTACAGTAATCAATTACTTCATGATTACAATTTTCAAAAATTTTGATTACAGCTGTAATCATGATTACAATATTAATTACAATAATCAATTACTTGTAATCGTGATTACAAAGTTTGATTACAGCTGTAATCATGATTACATAGTCGATTACAGCAATCAATTACTTGTAATCGTGATTACAACTTTCAAAAAATTTTGATTACAGCTGTAATCATGATTTCAATTTTGATTACAGTAATCAATTACTTGTAATCATGATTCCAAGTAATTGCGATTACAAGTAATCACAACAAATACGATTACGGGTAATTATGATTACATGTAATCTAAATACATGATTACAAGACTATTGTATTCTTATAAATGATTATATTTTACAGTAGATAGTATAATGTATTTTATAATTATACATTTTGCATGTACTGCATTTTGTACGTATTTGTATACGTACAAATGAATGTAACTAAAATGTCTGTACATATGATTTTATCTAGTGCATAAGCTCAGACATTTCAGCTTCACACACATGTACATACACTTTTATTGTAAGTATGAAATGTATGTACGTATGCATATAGATAATAATTACGCATGTATGTGCAAACAATGTAGACATGTTCATTTATGCACAATGAATATAGGCATTTTAGGCAAATATTGGTGTATGTAAAATGTATATCAATGTTCATGTACGTATGTATATACAAGTACTTGTTGTTTGTACGAACATACATACATTGTCTGCACAATGTATGTCCCATGCATGCATTTGCAATTTATTTATGAACATTATAATATATGTATGCATGTACAATATAGGTATATATGTAGTATGTACAATATATGTATACATGTACATGATATGCATGTCCAATGTATTTATGTCCATATGCACAATATGTTCATGTTCAATGTATGTATCCAAATATGCATAATACATTTGTGTACGATTGTATGTACATTGGGAGTATTTATATTTGACATATATTCATACATACATTCGACATGCATAACGTATGTACATACACACATTTGAGATGCATATATTGTACAGATGTATTTACATATAGCGTGCAGATGTATATTCATATAATGTACATATGATGAAATGAACATATAATGTTCATATAATATACATATGCGTGTACATATACAGTACATATGTGCATAAATATGTTGGGCATAATTCTTTCGTACAAATTTTACATGTGTACATTGCTATCCCTATCTATGCATATGGTGCAATGTATATATGTCCAATGAATGTATCCACACAATGCACGTATGTACAATGCACGTATGTTCCATGTATGCATATCCATATGTACTATATATGCATGTACAATACATGAATGTATGTACATGAGTATATACATTACACATATACATATATACATTACATTCATGTCTAAATATGTGTACAATACAATAAATAAAATGCATGTAAGTTAACTTGTAATGACTCAAGCAAGTTAAATGACAAAATCAAACGATATTTAAATTTAGTTTTGAGCTTTAATTGCTCTATATCATTTTGAAATTCTTTGAATTAAAAATTATTTTCAGGTATTCTCATGAAATGTTTGACAATACAGATTTATTTTTTTTATAACATAATGCATGATTCATAGAAATTTTTTAAATGGTAAAAAAAACGGTAAATTTTATTTGTGGAAATAATATTTAGAAATTTAAAATAAAATTATCGCTTGCTTTCTAAAAAATATGAGGTCGAGTTTATATGCCTTAGAATAAATTTTAAAACAAACTTTAATAACTTTACTTATATAAATTTTTTAATGTATGCACAATGTATGTGTATATTGTAATTACATATATATAAATGTACGCATGTATTTATACATTACTTGTAATTATGTACATGTATACGTTGTATGTACATGCGTACATTGTGCTTATAACTATTTTTTGTACATCCGTACATTACTTGCGCATAAGTATTAACAAAGTATGTAGTTATACAAGTACATACGTACGTTGTACATAAGTACATACTTTGCTTGTACATATATCGATGTACATATAAATGTGCATGTATACATGTACGCATTTTATTTACGCAACTATGTGCATATATTGCCCCTTTAAGTAGCATTCTTACATATTGTACGTAAATGCGTGCAATTTTATATACATACATACATTGTATATACGTGCTATCATCGTAAATTTATACAATGTATGTACTTAAGTACATAAAAGCATGCAAACGCATAAACATTATTTTCATATACGTTCATACATATATTGCCTATGTATGCAAAGATACAAAACATTGCCTTTTTGTACAAACTAACATACATGCGTACATGTATCATAAATGCATAATTATATGTACTAAGCATATGCGTATTGCATTAATTATAATACAATATAATTATGAGTATTGCTCGTGCAAACAACGTTTGTGCATACATTGTATATATAGGAATCGCAAATTGTACCTTCATGCGTGGGTTTATTATATGTACATAAAAATATGTAAACTCATGCATACTTACATAATGAATTTACATATATACAATCGTAATAACTTGTAATCGTATAGTTTGATTACAAGTAATCACAATTCATATATTTTGATTACTTGTAATCATAATTACCCGTAATCGTTTTCGTTGTGATTACTTGCAACCGCAATTACTTGGAATCATGATTACAAGTAATTGATTACTGTAATCAATATTGTAATCATGATTACAGCTGTAATCAAAATTTTTTGAAAGTTGTAATCACGATTACAAGTAATTGATTACTGTAATCGACGATGTAATCATGATTACAGCTGTAATCAAACTTTTGTAATCATGATTACAAGCAATTGATTACTGTAATTGAAAAATGTAATCGATTACATTTTCGCTCTACTCTGTTGCAATCAAAAATTTTGATTACTTGTAATCGTGATTACAAGTAATTGATTACTTAGCTGTAATCAATTACAGTTGTAATCGATTACTGTAATCGACGGCCAACTCTGGTACCTACATATGCACTTATATGTTACTTAAATGTTTTCTTCACCAAACTAGGTACGATATTTAGGACTAAAAATACAATTGGAAAGTTTCTTGTTTGTATAACTTTTATTGAAGTTTTTTTCTTCAAAAATATACCAACTTTCTTTATTGTTGGTATAGAACATAGTTTATTTTTCGTAGCTAAGAAAGGGAATATTTCTGCGTAATAATATGAAAAATTTTTAAAAAAAATGGTTTTAACTAACATTTAAAACGACATCTAGTAGGTCTTGAGAATGGGTGCCTATTTTTGGGCTCTCGAATCATAGGTTTTTTTTCCACCTTCATAAGTTTTGAAGCACATGAAGTTTCTTATTATCAAGTATATTTCTAACTTTGCTTAACAATGTGAAATACTTAGCGTAAACTTATAACTGCTGTAAACATGAAGCGTTCCTATCTGTTTATATTCAGAATGTAAAATAACAAAAAAATAAGTTTGATTTTCTATTTCGTAAAGAGCCAGTGAAAAGTTAAGAAAATAATCCTTTCTTATGTGTATTTAACAAAATTTAGAAGGTAATCTAATATTATAAGAAACGAGTTTTGCAGTTATGCTAGCAATGTAGATTTTAAGTTGCACGTAGTCTGATGACAGAAGAGTTGGGATTGGCTACATGACTCAAAAAAAAAAAAAAAAAAATTAAGTACATACTTGATAAGCCACCGGTTGAACGTGAGAGGTATCCATGCATCATTGAGTACCGTTTGACCACAATTAAGCAAATGGCAGTGCTAAAAAAATTAATTAAGACAAGGGATTACATGACATTATTTACTCTAAAAGACAACAAGTGCTTATTTTTCAATAACCTAGAAAGGTAAGGAATTTGAGAAAATGTCCCTCATCAGCAGAATATAAGACAAAATTTCCCTTATACGCTATTAGGGTAAACCAACCAGTGAAGGAACATTTCATATATATTGATGAAAAATAAGAATTTGAAAGTTTTTCCTTAGATTGATTGGTAAGAATAGCTTATTGCCAAACAATAGGAAGTCATCTAGCAATATTTTGGAATACCTGGTCAAATAGACTTTTCTGGAGAAATTTTTGAGCTTGTTATTATCTCTGACCAATAGCTGAGTGTTTGTATTTATATGTTTAAAGTGGAATTAATTGCAAGTAATAGTTTTATTTTTCTCACTGTGGAAAAGGGAATTCAAAATATAGTTATTGAAGTTACGTTTTATTTTTTTAAAGCATCATAGCTTAATAAAGTACTGAGATAAGGGGGTGTTTATTCAATGGATCACCAAACGATGAAAAACCAGTGAAGGAGCAAATGTTCCTTTACTGGTTTTTTTTTCTAAGTTAATGAAAATAAAAGATAAACTTTAATTTTCTTGTACCTTTAGTGATGTTCCGCATCAAAAGTATGTTAAAAATTCTAAAAACAACTTTTAACCAGTGAGGGAACAGGCATGTTCCTTTACTGGGCATAGATTTTCCAGTAAATGAACAGTATGTGTTGATATGTCGACACTTTAATTTCCAATTCACGTTTACAAAAAAAGTTAACATTTTCCAAGTATTTATATGTTATAATTTCAAGAATAGGCTTGTTTTTAAATATTTGTATGGCTTATAAATTCATGAAGAGCATTAAAAAATAATCAAAATTAAGTGTTCCTTTACTGAGTGTTCATTCACTGGTAAGAGCTGTTCCTTCACTTGGTCTTCTTACTACTTGTTATTTGAACCTCCAAAATTTCAAAACAATATTATGCAAGTTCTCTAAAAAATTTTTTTACATAATTTGCAAATAGTAGCAAATATGTTGACACTGTCATTTAACTAAAATTACGAATTTTGAAATTAATATGATTTTCTAAAAGACAAGCGAAGATTGTGTGTTCCTTCACTGGTTAGTTTACCCTACGTGTTTTCTTATTAATAGTCTAACAACAGGAAAGTACTAGAAAAATATTTCTCCACAATGGATTATAATGAAAAACTCTCCCCTAAACGCTACGGAATGATTAAGGAATTTGAAAAATTGTGCTTCAATGATGACTTATAAAGAAACAATTTTTCCTTAACGTCACAGAGTGTTTCCTAGTAAAGAGTCTAACAACGGATCGGAATTTGAAAAATTTCCCTTTTACAGTGGATTATATGACATATTTTTCCTTATCAATAGCCTAGCAATGGAAAGAAATGCAAAAAAGAAATTTCCCTCCACTATGGATTACGCAACGAAATTTCCCCTAAACACTACTAATTAAGCCGTCATGTCTCGGGGGATAGAACATTCCCCTTCCAATGAGGTGAACTGGGTTCAAATTTCAGCAATGACAAGCAAATACCACGAAAAAAACTTTATCGTACAAAGCCTTTATTGGATATTAAGAGATTCGCAAAGCTAAATAAAGCTTATTATTGAATCCCAGGGATAGCTCTATCGAATTTCGATACGAATTTAGCACCCGTCTCGCACCGACTACGGTGCTGAAGTAAAGCATTCTCAGTGGTAGACGGATCATGGGTTAGAGTCCCCTTGTCATAAGGCTAACCCGGAGAGGTTTACGTGGTTTTCCTCTCCATGTAATGCAAACGCGGGTTAGTTCCATCAAAAATTTCTCACACTACTTCATCCAAGAATTCTCTTGTCTTCTAGATTGGGCTCAAAATTACAAGGCAATGACGTTGAACATCAGTAAGCATAAATGTAAAATATTGGATCTGCTGTTCAACGACGGTAATAAAATAAAATAATAAAACACCACTGATTGTTTCTATGTCAACGGTCAAGGTACTTGAGAAATATACCTGAGCAAAGGAATTATTTGACAAAATTTTCCCTAAACACTCCATCTCGTTAGTGCTAGGTTTTTCTACCCCTATCCTCCTGATTAGAATCCTATCATTAAAGTAACTGATAAATCGTTCTTTCACATTGTTCCATTCGAATCTCACTAAATACTTGGAGTTTCTAAGAAACATCTTAAAAAAACGACTAAATATTTTTATGAACAGTGGAAAAGTAATTCCAATGGTAATTCAAGCAAACAACATCAGAAGAATGAGGATAAAGACGAAGTAGTGGGGGATTTTTAGAATTGGAAGAAAATAAGAAACAAGAGACCCCAAAGGAAGTGGTTCATTAGAGAGAGACTCTGTATAAAAACCAGATCCATTTTCTTGGTCCAAAGAGTCGGTCACGTGGGACTATAATAGTTTTCCTTTGTTTGAAGATCAAAAGTAATTCTTTGCCCCTAAACTAAACTTTCTTTTTTATTCTAATGCATTGCTTACAGATGGTACCAACGTAAGGCAGTTTATCTAAATAAATATAAGCAAATGTTAATTGATATTTTGTGAAAATTATGATAATTAAGTTTTGTTTTATATATGATAAACAGTAAACATATATAAGATGCAACTTGTTAGCTATGCAGGGATTTTTAGCGACTAATACACATTTTAAAAATTTACGACCAAGAATACACTGATTAGGGACTTAAAATTAATATTTAAATGAGTGAAAAAGCAAAAGACACTTTCAAATCCTAACGAATATCAATTGAGAAAAGACGGGACTTAAAACATCGACATCGCGATATTTGGTTACTTAAAATCGCGATAATCCTAGTTTCTAAGTGTAATATTTAACCTCTTCTTAAGAAGATCGTTTGGGCCACAATTCCGGACCATCTAATGAAGAAACTGAACCGGTGTCAAAACAAAATACTCCGTAAAATCACCTGTGCCAGATGGTTCATTAGAAACTCAAACATCCACAAAGATCTCAAAATCCCGACTCTCTCTCAGCATATTTACAAATTTAATGCAGATTTTTATGACAAAGCTATCAACTGCAATACAGCTAACTTCAATGAAATATTTAAATTTGAAAACTTTAAAAAAGACAAAAACCTTAGACCAATAGCTGCACACTTCACCTCTGACGCCTCGTACCGAAACTATCAACATAAGTAAAAATCTCCAACTCTAACATCAATAGTTCATAGCAATAGTTCAAAACATCAACAGATTACAATCTCAACTGCTTCAACTACAATACCAAACTTGAAATCTGAACCTAGTACCTAATGTTGACAATAGATTCACAGCCATCTTTTCTATAGCCTTGAAATTCAAACCTGTTACCTCATGTGGACAATACATACACAGCCATCTTTACTATAGCAAGTTGCTTAAAATTATTTTCACTTTCTTTTCAGTTAAACAAGCAAGGTGCTTGCTTTACAATATCAGTCACCCCAGAGACTTTGTATACAAACTGCTTTCATTTTCTAATTTTACTGTAATTTCACGATGAATGGGATATGGGTCTTCTGCGCGGCCCAGGTGCCCAGCTTTTGTTAAATAAAGTAAGTAAGTAAGAAGATCGTTGCGATTTCTTTTAACACTAATTGTAACGCTATTTGTATTTCACAGCGCATGCGTAAATCAGAGTATCGCTGACGAGTGGAAGGTAAGGATAGTTTTACGGGATAACATACGACAAACGCTTTGCAAAATCTCTCTAGCATGCATGGCATTTGTAGAAAAAACTTATTTAAATTATGAAAATCTTAATTATTCCTGATTCAGAGTTTTGTATTAAAAATTCGCTCATAAATAAAGAACAAAACTTTCAAAAGAGTGTGTTCGAAAATTCACTTTGTCAAATTTTAATACCGTTTGCTTTTTTAGCAGTATATTAACAGTTTTAAATATAAATTTTGTAAAGTCATCTTTGATTGCGCAATAAAATTGCTTTTATTTAAAATTTTGATAATTAACTACATTTAGATTATTGTGAAAATGTTCAACATATTAATGTTTAAATAACAGTTTTGCAGAATAAAATAAATAACACTTAAACGTTGTAAGGTTGTAAATATATGTATGTATATTATCATTTTATTAATTATTATTATTACTAAAAGTTAATATACTCCCATTATTTTTCAGCTGCAAAATCTTGAAAATTTGGTTCGAGTTCTGTGAACCGTGAAGCGAAACTCGCATTGTATATACTTTCACCTTTTTTTAAAAGTAATAAGCCATCTCTGAATTTTTAATAATTTAATTTTAATTAATGTAAGTCATTCTTCATTTGAGAGTTGCACTATTTTATTAAAAAAAACTTTCTTACATGTGAGGAAAAAAAACAGAGGTGTGCTCCTATATAACTGCAGAGTAATAGAAAATGAAAAAGTGAGAGCAGATCATTTCATATTCTTTAGATTAAAAATGGAAAATACTATAAGATTTATGCCATTGAGATTTATGTTGTTGCGCTGTTTTAGAAATAAGTTTTTTTCCTCTGTAAAATAATTATTTTTCCCTATTTAACCCTTTTCTTATTTGTTTATTATTTAAATCCCATATTTTGATTTTATGAACAAAGCCAAGATTCATCTCCCAAAGTTTAAATCTCCAGCTTATATTCTTTAATATCTATTATCATTTATTCTATTTATATTAGGCATTACGATCCCAGCTCATTATCCCTTGCAAATGATCACCCTATCGCTTTGCAGTGGTGAGGATTAGCGATAAAGCAGTGATTCTAAGTCACATCAATATATGAAATTGTAATATTGTAAATGGATGTCATAAATTTTCCATCATCTAAAGGAATTGATATTGGATTATTGAAAATATATTGAAAATAAAGCTACGAGGAAAAAAATAAGCTATTTTTGCGAAATCAAAATATTTGACACAAAACAGCCGAACCTCAAAATATCCACCGCAAACGCAATAATAACCGCAATCTGTGAAATATGTGAAATATGATCCCCATTGTTTGGAGAGGAGAGTGAATGACATTGATTATTTAGATTGATAAACATTGTAATCGATATTGTCGATCGATATAACAAATTTTTAATAATATAAAAAAAATCGATATTGGGTTGATGAAAATATAATAAAAATAAAACTACGAGTAAAAGAATAAATCCCAATATTTCTGTCAAGAGAGCGATTAAAGTTTGAAACCTTTAGTATTAATATTACTTACTTTTTGTGTATTTCACCATGTTTCGAATGAATTGTAGAAAACAAATTTGCCCGAAGTTATGAAATTTGTTAATTCAAAGATAATTCCACGCAAAAGGCAACTTTTATTGAATATTTGTTTTCTTTTTATTATTTCATATATTAATAATCCAAAAAAGTTTTCAATAGTAAGGTGTACAAATTTTAAGTAATGAAATTTCATATGGGAAAATACAAAATTTCAACGAAATCGGTCGAATAGTTCTCGAGAAATCGAATTTTAAAAAAGTCAGATATTCAAATTCGATTTTTCATGATTGCGTCTAATTGTTTAGATTTTGAAGAAAGCCGTCGCGTTTCAACCCAGCTCCAGAAAATTATATTTCTCCTAATTATACTTCATTCAAATATTTATAATTATCGTTGAACAGCAGACCCAATTTCTGAGTTGACGACTACTAATGCTCGACTCCGTAGCCTTGTCATTTTGAACCCAATCCAGAAGACAAGGGAACTCCTTGATGAAGCATTTGGAAGAAATTTGCCTTCGAAGAGGAATTTTTGATGGGACTCACGCGCATTTACTTCACATGGCGAGAAAAAAAAACCCACGGTTAGTTTGACGGCAAGGGTACTCTCATCCATGAACCGTCTACCACTGAGGATATTTTAATATTTTACGTCAACATTGTGGTCAGTGCGAGCCGGGTACGGAATTCAAATCGACCAGCCATCGCTGGGATTCGAAACCGGTTCACCTCATTGGAAGGCACACGCCTTATCCCCTGAGCCACCACGGCTCTCATTCATGTGATGTCAAAATCGTCTGCTTCTTACTTTTTCCGCCTTTTCAGCAAGTATCATCTGCTGGAAGTCATCTGCATCACTTTGGCGATTGAACAGAATAAGAATAACAGTTTAATTGGGCAACTCTCAATTGCTTCAACTTCAGAGATAGACAAGGCTAGATTGATCTCAAATAGTTCGACATTTTGTGAAAAGTATGGGCTGAGCGGTACACTTCAGGTCTTCTCAGGACACTCAAATGGAATAATATCCAGCACTTATCCAGCCTTAGATGAGGTGTTAACTTCGGTTAGCATGCGCTACAAGAATAACAAACAAACAAACACCAACAACTTTACTATCACGAACAATACACAAACAAAATCTGACTATGAGAAGAAGAGGAAGAACAGATAACAGTGCAGTCTACTGATGATAACTCTACCGACGGTAAAATTGATTTTACTCCTAAAAAACGTTAAAAACCTGAGTTCGTTTGACTCTAAAATGCTATCACGGAAATAGGCATTGAATTTTTTATTCAAAACATATTAGGTATTTTAAAATATTCGCTCTACTTTAACGATTATTGTGCTAGACTTAATAAATCTATGGTTTCATGTCAATTTCAGAAATTTTTGCATTAAGAATGCCGCAACCTCTAAGCCACAGCTGTTTTTTTTCCTGGTATAGCCAAGAACCTTTGATTAGAGAGATTTTGCACTTTTAAGTTAGCTTCCGTACTCTCAATTACGTAAGATTTGAAGCAACTGCGCATGATCGCGTTAATTTTAAAGGCTACGTATCTTCACCTTATTGTTGGCGTGATTAACGCTACAAAGACAAAGTTACACGCAGTTTATAGCTGTCGAATGTCGCTTTCTGTTTAAGCCTACCTTTGAACTAAAAACATTGACGTGAATTTGAATTGTATAAAGAAATTGAATTGATGAAATTTAGAAATGAATCGCGTGATATGACAACAATTGGTTGATTCAATAAGAAATAATTTTATTAGTTTTTGTTTAACATTATGATTGTCTAATTGCATTAGTTTCTTAATGAACTAGACATATTTTGGTTATTTTAAAATTATAAACTATATTTTAATTATACTACAGTGAAACCCCGATGTTACGTTTTCTGTCGGACTAGCGATAAAAAACGCTCGAAGCGGAATAACGTAAAATCGGGGTTAAGAAAAATCTATGCATATTTTTAAAAATTGACACCTACCAGTTAAATTAATGGAAAAAATGAGTAATCTTTACTTGCTTTTCGTTTCTAGCTACAATTTCGTATACAGCTCGTTCAATACTAACAATTTTTTGCAAATTTGCTTCTTGATTTACATTTGCAAGTAAAAATTGTTTTAGAGTTTTTATGCTTTGTATCGCTTGATCAGCTGTTGGCACGTCTTCTGTTATTTCATCTTCATCGTCATCAGCACTATCGTCGGAATCAGGCATTAAATCACTTATGGAAGGGATTTCTGAAGTAATGATATCTGTGTCACAGTCGATGTATGCATCATCGACTTCCGGAAGGTCCTCAACTTCAGACACGCTACCTTCTTCTTCTTCCAAAACAACAGCGCTCTCCTCCTCCGATATTGAAAATCCTGCTTTATTGAATCCATTGATAATGCACTTTCGGTCGACACTGTCCCAAGCTGAAGATATCAAATTAAGAGCCTCAAGAACATTAATTTTTGCCTTAGAAGCATCCTGAAAGTCACCAGAATCAAGAAACATTAGAGATTTTCTAACCAGTTGCTTCCGGTAACTCTCTTTAAATGATCGTATAATTCCTAAATCCAGTGGTTGAAGTTTGCTCGTACAGTTAACTGGAAAAAACTCTATTCGCACGTTTTTCAATTTAAGGTTTAAATGAGCAGTGCATTGGTCTAGGAATAAAATTATGTTGCGCTTTTGAAAACTCATTTTCTTATCCAGTTCTCGAAGAAAATTTTTAAATAATGCTTGCGTCATCCATGCGTTTTTGTTTGAATCGTAATCGGTAGGAAAACTTTTGATATTTTTGAAACACCGTGGTTTCTCTGCTCTACCGATCACAAGAGACGTTAACTTTTGGCTTCCATCGGCATTTGCACAGAGCAAAACAGTCAAGCGCATTTTTGAAAGCGTTCTTCCATGGCAATTTTCACCTTAAAATGTCAATGTCTTCTTTGGCAATAGGTTGAAAAACAATCCCGTTTCGTCATTAAATATGTCACTTGGATTATAGCCCTTTAATAAATTTGGCAGAGTTTCTTCTTTCCACTGTTGCACAGTTGTCACTATCGGATTCGCAACAGATAGATTTGAAGCATAAATTGTTCCGTTTTTTTAATCGATCGATCCAGCCATTTGATGCACTGAAGCCTTGGAGTTTAAGCCGTTCAGCAATTTCAAGCGCCTTTTCTCTCAGGATGGATCCATTTATAGGAATCTTTGCTGCTCTGTCTTCCTTGAACCAGTTCATTAAAAAAATTTCTAACTCATCATACGGAGATGTTTTTAAGGTTTTTCTCTTCTTGGCAATTTTTCCGAGTTTTTCAGCGTTTAGTTCTACTGAAGATTCTTGCTTTAAAATCATTTGCAAAGTTGAATAAGCAATACCCAAAGATTTAGCAGGATCAACTTTAGTGCCACGAAATTCTTTAGCTTTTTCGACGATTTCAGCCTTTTCGGCCAGAGAAAAGCATTTTCGTTTCGCCATCTTCTTTCGAGAAAAGAACACGATGACTGGGGTTTCGAAAATGAGAAAAAATGCTATAGCTTTCAAACTCAAACAAAACCGACAGAAAATCTCATTTGGTATGCTAGCATGGAAAAATGAGTAAAACCATTTTGAATAGAATAAAAAAATTTTTTTGATCTGTTTGTAGAAAAAGGCATCAAGCGGGATTTTCATAAAAGGGGTAACGCAAAATCCGGGAATTTTTAACATTATCGGTATAGTCAATTTTTACGGATCAGCAGAAAGTGACGTAAGAAGCGGGATAACGTACGAAACGGAAAACGTAAAATCGGGGTTCCACTGTATTTAGTTCTAAGAAGTTACACTTCAATAATACTTTACACTTAAAGAAGTAACACTTAATAATTTTCGATTATAAATACAGAATTTGTCGCATTTTATTTTGAAATTAATATATTCTTTATCTTATTGTTTGTTTTAAATTGCTTAAAGCAGGAAATTTTACTCTGATACAAAAGTGCCCAATAATTTTAGAGTTTGAACTGATATTATTGCAATCAATATTATATTTATTTCAACTTCAAATAGTTATGAATTTGGATGGTCAAAGAAATATAAATATTATTTGCAATATATAATTGCTGTTATCAAAATATGAGCATGGTTTATTTATATAAAAAAGGTATTACACTTAAAATTATACTTTAAATTTATATAATGTAGCATACGGTATGCGCAAAAAATAAAAGAAATAATTTTCACTCAACTATTTATTTAAAAAAAACTGGATTTCTTAAATTTTTGCCTACAAATCTAAGTAATAAGCTGCATTCCTTATCGCTGAATTCATCAAAATCTATAATCTTCCCACTTTTTTTTGCTCTCAGATCTGCAGTTTTACGCAGAGCAAAGCATCTAGAAGCGACTGCCACAGCTTTGAAGAGATCGTACACGTCCATTGCAAATGTTTGTTTTAATTTTGTGGTCAAAGTTGAAATGATATTCCACTAAGTTAGTGTTTTTAACTTACAGATTTTTACAAAATCTCTTACTTATCTACGTAAGTTAGATATTTTTTCGCGAGCGAATGCGCATTTCACCAGAACTAAGTGCGCATGCGCAATCACTTAGTCATCAAATCAAGTCTTACGTACGAGAGCATACGGAAGTTAATGTAAATTTTCGAAATCTCCTATTTATTTTATTGCCGTGACTAATTTATGAGATTAAGAATCAAATGTCTTAAAAGTATATCACACCACTGCGAAATAAAGTTTCTTTGACCCAACTCAACCCCGATAAAAACCTTCGAAAGTCAATGTGTATCTTCTAAAAAAAGAAATTAAAGTAGAGAAAAAGTTATTTTTTGTGGTTCGATGACTCAGTTCGTAAATCGAACAGAAAGAAAATAAGTGCAACTCTTGCCGAACTAACTGTGATAAACCACGATGTTCCAAAATAAAGTGTTCGTAGGAATTTCAGCTTTTTGTTTAAAAGAAATCGAACTCTTCTCTCTGGGGTGTTTGTTCTTTTGAAAATAGTTCCACTGTTCAAGTAAAGGATTTCCAAAAAAGTACACACTTGGCTTTCAGATAGTGAACGTTTTAATCATTAAATAGAACTTTTCACTTTCTGAAATTTCTGGACCAATAAATTCGCCGTTTGCAGTCCTTCTACGAATTGTTTTCTTTGTTCTTTAAATGAATGGTATTACTTGTAGAGTTAGCAAAAATGAATCACCCGTCATAACTTTTAATCTAATGATAGTTATTTCACGTATTTAATATGTTATCAAAATGATTCAAGAGCTAAAAGCCCAGAATATCGGTTTTTGGATCTTGTGCTAAACTCAACATTCAATTCAAGTAAACGTGTTATTTGATTTATGTTGATGATATTTTAAAAAATCGCAAAATTTTTTTTTCTCTGAATAAAAATACTGTTTTTTTCGACGAGAAGTACGAAAATTTTTTTATGATTTACTAACTATTTAATAAATATGAATTCTCTGTGAATTATCTATTATGTTTAAGATTTAAAGCAATTGATAATATTTAGAAGAAAGGAATCTTTTTTGTAAAATCCCTATTAAAAAACACGAGTTAAACTTGTTCATCTGATCTCTGTCCATATTACTAAGGGTGACTCCAAATTTACTCCTTGACAAGGTTTTTGGGAACAAAAAAATTGAAGTAAAATAGCAGAAAACTATTTTAAGCTTTTTCTAACGAAACAAAGAAAAAGCTGTTTTCACGCTTTAACTATTTTCCTGCGAAAGAAGCAAAAACTTATAAATTTTGACCTATTGAAAAACATGATTGATTATCATGATATAAATAAATAAGTAATGATGAGAGAGACAACACATTTAAAGTTAAAAACAAAACAAAAAAAAATGTTTTTAAAGCATTATCAAAAGATTTCATAACAATGAGTCAATACGTAACTATTGGCGAAGATTAGAAATTAAAAACAGAAAAACATGGTTAAGGCCTTTTTTTGAAAGAAAATAATGATGAATGTTTATGCTAAGATGAAAAAATAAGCTACAACTATCTGATTGATATCTTACGAATAAAAGACAAAAAATATTGCTTTTGAAGTTTTTTTTTAAAGATTTAATAATAAGTGTTCGTCTCAAGACAAAAAACAAGTAACTATAGTAACTATAAAACAAGTAACTATAAACATGTAATCATAAAAAGCTAGCTTCGAAATAAAAAACAGAACATTTTTATTTTTGAAATTTTTGTATAGGTTTAATGATGATGATGATTGTTTGCCCTGATATAAGTAAGATAGGGAAATAACTATAAGATATAACTTTGACATTATTTTTCTGATTTCCAAAAAAAAAAAGAATTAATAGTGATGATTGCTGGTCATGAGATGTTTAGATAAATAATTATGAGCGTGTATATATATTAATGTTAAAACAAAGGAACATTGTTTTTAAAGCTTCCATAAATGATTTAATAATGATAATTAAGTATTTATGAGCGCATACTACCAGGCGTAAATTAAAAAAAGCATTGTTTTTAAAACTTTCCGGAAATATTCAATGATGATGAGAAATTTTCATGAGATGAATAAATAAGCAATTCGTATATCTTCTAAGTTAGAAAGAAACATTGTTTCTGAAGCTTTCAGAAAAGATTTAATGATGATGATTACTTGTCACATGAGATGAGCAAATTAATTAATCATGAGCGATATTTTAGAATTAAAAACCTAAGAAAAATTGTATTTTCAGACATTTTTCTAAAAGATTTAGTGATTTATGATGACGATAATGAGTGGTTGTTGTAAGATAAGTAAATACACTGTAAAAATGGATATTCAAATGACACGAAACTTTCTTTGTTTTTGACGAAACCGTTTCCTGGTACATGCTCCGAGCAACGAAATAACTATCATCATTTTTTCGAGGAAACGAATGTACGTCAATAGTAAAAAAAAAATATTTCGTCATTCTATTTTTTACCCTCAAAAAAAAGGAAAAAAATAATGTTTAATTCACTCAACTTTTCTAATAAATAATTTATCGTGAGCATCCTATATCTGGGTCAATATCACCTTAATAATACAAGAGCGACAATTAGAACAAGGAGATAAATTACACTTAATCCCCAAGCGGGATTCGAACCAGAGATGTCCTGGCACGATAATTTCGATCGTCTAGTCTTCCTCCTAGTTTCGTAATTCAAGTTGACAATCTTCCACAACTCACTACGATAAGCTTTCAAGTTGAAGAAACATTTTCATCATATTCGAAAGTTCTCGTTTCGTCACAAATCATGTGATTTCGTGATTAAATAATTCCTAAAATTTACGAAATACAGATCAAAAATAACTGAATCGTCAAAGGTAAGAGTTTTATTATCTCTGAGTGTAGAGGATTCGAGAGTGTATACTATTAATGAAATAGAACTGAGCACGCATAAAAATTCAAAAGTAAGAGTTTTATTTCTGAGAGTGTAAAGTAACTAACGGGCAAATCTCTTAAACTGAGATGAAGAAAAGAGTTGTTTTTAAGACTTTTTTTAAAAATTTCATTTTCTGTTTTAAATTTGTAAAAAAATTCTATTGAGATACTTCATCAATAATTAAAATTCTTGCGAGAAAAACATTAATTAATTTAATTAAAAGTTTTACTCGATTCTTGCAATAAATGAGCTATAAATTACTGACAAGGGAGATACCATTCCTTAAGAAAAGTTTTTTTTTTCTTTCCTGTAGTAAAATGTTTTTTTCCCCCTCGTATTTATTCAGTTTTTAATACTCATTAGCGTTTTTAGACAAAAGTACTACTCTTCTTTTCTTCCACTGAAGTTTGTTAAGTAACAGAATAGATAGCTTAATAAATAGCTATCACATTATAATGCATTATGGTAATTATTTAATTAAAACCTCTTTTATTTTGCAAGAAAAAATGCAATTAACTCAAAGTTGTTTTGCTTTTTCTATCCAAAGAACTTCTCAGCATTCTTTTCTGAGAATTTAATTTTTTTATCGTTGTTTTTTCGATTGCTTTCTTAGTTATAGCGGAATTACTGTAACTGAGGGTGAGATAAATTATTTAATTAAATAATTTTTTTTGTTATTGCTTCTTTTGATATTGCCAGAAGATACAATGCGTTTTTTGAACAGATGTTTCAAACCGAAATAAATACAGCCAGAAAGTAACATTATCAAAATATATTCGGGGAAAAAATTAGAAGAAGATTAAAAGATGATTCCTCTGTTTTCTCCTGTACGTAAAGTAGGAAATTAATTTATATTTAAAAAAATGAATCTAATCCTGAAATATTTTAGTCCCCTATGGGAGTGCGTACAAATAATGCGATGCATATTTACAAAAAAACTGCGTAAAATTAATTGCTCTCCCGTCGTGTAATTGCGCTCTACGAGGGTTGTTTTTAAGTAAGGGTCGTTCTGTTGCGTACAATAATTGGTGCCGCGTGCTTGTTTCGTGTCCCATCATTTCTTGGGAACAACTGTGCTCAGGTGCAGCTGAATAGGTAAACAAAACAGTCAGTTCAATCTCTTTAAAATGCTCAAATTTAACAAATCGTCAACCAAAAGCGAGTTTCGGTCAGTGATGCTTTTTCAGTCGGCAAAAAACCTGCCTGCTTCATACTTTTACCGGCACTAGATTTGTGAAGTAGCAAAATTCCTTGACAGGGAGTCCTGCTACTCTAAGACAATGACTCACTCCGCAACTCAGACTCCAGCTTTATTGGACTCTGTTGGTGGGGAAGTTTTGGACCACCTCTTCCTACAGCCCAGTCCTTGCCCTGAGTGATTACTGACCTTTTCCGATATATCAAATATCATTTTGGCTGCAATCACTACAACAATGAAGAATACGTGAAAACGGTAGTGACCTCTTGTTTAATCGAGCAGGCGGCAAGTTTGTATGAAGAGGGTATTCTAAATCTAGTCGTAAGGTATGATGGGTGTTTAAACAAACTTGGCTACTACGCTGAAAAAAAGGGAAACGAAAGTAGAATCTGAAAACAAATTTGCTTCTTGATCACTTTCTCTCTTTTGGTTTTTATTTTCAAATGGCACTTGCTTAATGAACACAACCCTCGTATATATATATATA
>NC_092211.1:87889430-87938588 GCF_043381705.1 Parasteatoda tepidariorum
AAATAATGGTAGCCGATTTTTGATAGACTCAAAGGAAATAATATGCCAAAAGCATATATATATATTTATATATATATGTATATGCATATATATATATTTATATATATATGTATATGCATATATATATATGTGTAATAATTTTTCTTCTAGTAATCTTCTTAATCTTTTTCTTCGTCTTAAATCGCCACTGTCAAGCGAAATAATACTGTTGGAATAGCTTTTCTTTTTCATATTTTGAGCAAACTAAATATTACAATGAAAATAATATTTAAAAGTTAATATTCGTGTGAGATGATACGAATAGTTTCGTGTTAGTTTATTTATTTTTATACTGTTTGAAGAAAAAAATACTGAAAATACAATGGTTGTGCTGAAATTAAGGAAGGATAGTAAATAATTAGAAAAAATGTATAAAAATTATAATTTATGTTTTTCCTTGATCTTGCACCGCTCCATTGCTAAAAGGCAAACACAAATTTTCATTGAATTTTTAGAAAAAATATTTTTATTTTTTATAAAACTCAATAGTATTCAATTTCCATATTGAGATGATAGCTACATCATCTCATCAAAGCTTAAAATTTCCAAAAAATACATAGATTATAATAATAACTAATTCTCAAATTCAGTAGCTTTCACTTCAATTTAAATTTGCTCCATTTGAAATTCTTTTACAAAGCCATATCGTATTCAAAATGAGGGTGACACAGCTAAGTTATACTACAGAAAGTGCTATAAAATTGAAAATAACACTGTATTTTCAAACATCTGGTTCGTATGAAAAACGAGACATTATTGCTTCCACCGGATTGTAAAGAAAATACAAAACGAGAAGTGGAACAAGAGAGAAGTCTCTACTCGAAAATATTTCCTGAGAGAAAAGGTGTTGAATGAAAAAGGGACGAGACAACCAAGGGGGAAAAAAAAGGGGTTCCTTCTCTGGAACAAAGATATTTCCTTTTCGATTCAAAACACACCGTCATTTGCATTTGATCATTTCTTCTGAAAACAAAGAGTAGGTTGACTGATTGAATGGAATATATTTAAATATTTCTATTCCGTTACCTGAAGTTTAATTGCAGAAAAATATTTCAAAAGATGTCTTATGTTTATTTTGGAATGTTACCGCTAAACTTCAAAAGTATTTTGAATGACACAGCCTAGATAATGTGCAAATCAATTAGGGTGATCCGTTAAAGTGCGGAATAAAGTGTTTTTCACAATCTACCTAGGTAACAGTCCCCGTTTCTGTTAAAGTACAAAAGTTTGTTTCTCACATTCTCTCAACTAATCCCTTAATTGTAATACTGTTTTAAACCATTTGATTCTTTTCAAAAATGTATTCAATCTGATTGATGATTGATTCTTTTAACTAATGCGTTGATAATTTAACTAGCAATTTCATTTTTTTTTAGAAAGTGAAAAATAGATTAATAATTTAAGCGTACAAAAACGTAGCTGTTCCAGCAAAGATTTTGTTTCACTTTAACGAATGTTTAGTAAGTAATGTGCAAAATTATCTAGGTAGTTTGAGAAATTGAACAATATTCGGCACTTTAATGGATCTACCTAGTTAACCTGTTCATAAGTTAATCTGCGGAATAACTGATTTCTGCACTTAAGTGACTACACATATTTCTTATACCCTCTTTTTAGAGTATAAATTCATAATAAATATAAATTATCTGATAAGAAACTTCATTCGCTTCAAACATATAAAAATATTAAATAACAATCTAAATCATGCTTCAAGAGCTCAAATAAAGGAGCTCGTTTTAAAGACGTGAATGAGAAGAAAAAAAATTAATTTAAAATATGAAACGCAAAATTGCCAATGAAAAATGAGAAAATAAAAGTGAGAAACAAAACTAGAAAAATTACGGTAGCCGAGAGAGGAAAAAAAAGAACAAGAAAAACTACAGTGACCGAGAGGAGCGAATCGGTGAGAAATACATTTCCACGCGGTATGGAGAGGGTGTGATAAACTAATGTCGTTCACTAGGGAATCGGCATACATGTAAATAAAGCAAGATTCCAGGGCATCGAGTTCAGTTGATATGACTGGGGTGCAAGTAATTTTGACATTGTTGAAATTGAATTCCAACAATATGTAGCAATTAATGATTTCTCGTATTCATGATAACGGACATTTACAGTGGTGGCCAAAAGTGTGGACATTTTTTGAAAGTTTCATGTTTTTGAACTTTGTGTGCTTGTAGAATATATTAATTTTCACTTAAATACAAGCGCTTATGTTATTGTGGCGACGTTTGAAAATTCTTGTACGAAAAAAACGCCCATTCAATAAAAGACAACTTATTGCAGCTATAATTAATTCTTGGCACCATGTGATTACGAACGATGAACTCCAAACACTCGTTCACTCAATGAAAAGATGCTGTGAAGCTGTCTTAAAAAAATAAGGGTTATCTTACTAAGTATTGATTGTGTAAGTATCACTTTAAAAAAATGCAAATCTAAGATAGATCTTACTATTAGTTGCATAACTTTTTTTGTAATACAGATATTGTAATAATGTATTTATTATTAAATTTTACATTAAATTACCTTCAATTTGATATATAAAAGTTTGTATTTAAGTGAAAATTAATATATTCTACAAGCACACAAAGTTGAAAAACATGAAACTTTCAAAAAATGTCCACACTTTTGGCCACCACTTTATATAGATAGGTCCGTTATTTCATTATGTCCGCCATTATGGAAAACACTTTTATATATTTAATGAACCGTCATTCAGTAAAATTAATATATTTTTCTAAATTTTCATTAAATTGTAGTTTTAAATTAGCTTAACTTTTCACTACAAAGCGACTTAATATTTTTTGTCCTAAAAATGATTCTCGCAATCAAACTTTTTGTCAACTATATTTTGCAAATCTATATACATATGCCAGAGATATCTTAGTATACAATGTAAATTACATAAAAATAATTTTATTTGCGTTCTTAAGAAAAAAAACCTTATAAGACTATCATTTCAAAACATCCTTTCACAGTCCAATCTGTTCATAACACTTAGAGCAACAGATACTTTCTTAAACAGCAGTGAACCCTAAATCCAAAATAAACCTCAATTTAAATCGTTTTTTTCCTTAATAATAGCTCTTTTATTCAAATTTACAATCGCACAGCAAAGTTTAAGAAATACAATACATCCACTTCCTCCCTTACAAGCAAAATTTTCACCTCCCTTTCTGGAAAATGTCACAGAATTTCGAAACATCTGGCTCGAAAGATGTTATTGCAACCTTGCAACTACCTTATCGCAAGGATACTACAAAAGGAAGAGTGGAAGAAAGAAAAATGGAAAACAGGAATGCTCTCTGAGAAAAGGTGTTTAATATATGAAAGTGATCATCAAGAGAAAAGAGGTTCTTTGGAGCCAAGATATTTCCTTTCCCAGCCAAAACATGCCGCGTCATTTACGTCGGATGGTTTAATCTAAAAACAAAAGTGTCAGAATGGGAGATATTTTACTATTCCATTTCTGCTGCCAAAAATTTTTAATTGTAGAAGAATGTTTTATAAAGGTTTCTTATTGTATTGTATGAATAATTTTTTTTCGAGCCTGAATCTACTCTTTTAGAAGCAGCAGCTAAATTCATGACAACTATAATTCATGAATAAATAGCCTATGGGGGAAAAACATTTGATAGCCATTTATAAGGTTATTTTTTCTAGTATTTTTATGTTCGAATATTTTTGGGATTGAAAAGTTGCAAAATGTTGGACGGAGGATTCAAAATTTTGCATACCAAAAGAAAATTGGACATAAACCTAATCTTACGTGCTTGCACATAACCGAATTTATAAATTCGTTGTTCATAAAGTAAACTCGATGAGAAATGATCTAAGGCCTTCCGCACAAAAAGAAATGGCTTTCCGAGTCTAGTCCCTCGAATTGACCTCAGGCAAACTTTTATTACCTATATATATTTTTTTTAAAAAAAGCCTTTCATTGTTTTTTTACGATCATTTTATGAATTTTCAAATCAAAATTTTGTCATTAAGTATATCCGATCAAAAGGACACATGAAATTGCATTAAAAAACAAATGAAGTTGATGAGAACTATAATCCACAAATGTTACTCTACATCTTAACAGATGTTTATTATATTACATTTTCAAACCCGGCTAATTTTGTTCTACTTTACTAAGCAGGATAAATGTTCCCCCACAGAGCTGGAAAGAAATTTAAATTAACACTGTTTTTTTCTCGCTTTGCAAGCCATTTTTTAATGCCTTCAACTGTTTGGTTAAATGATCATTTGATGATCCTTATTGATGATTTTTAAAATCCCTTGGAAACTATCACTTGGATACTTTAATCTCTGAGATCTTTGGAATTAAAAGATTTTATAGAATTAAAAAAAATAACGAATATTGTATAGTTAAATACGATTAAAATAAGAACTTCTACCCATAAATCCCAATTTTTTTAATGACAATTGTGTACTCAGTTTTTTTTAAAATATATTAATGAAACTAGGCACCATGATCTACTCTTAAATTTAAAAAATTAAAATGATATATTGTTGTTTAGTATGGTAAGTAAGCAGTATATTTGCAACTCAAAAGCAATAATTTATACATTAAGAACTTAAAATCTATTACTATTAAAGGACAAATTAAATCTTTTAAAAGGCAAATAGTTTGGTCAAGGAATATAATATGATTTTTAAACAAATTAAATGAATGAACTTTAAGGTTTTTCAAATATTAAGGCAAAAAAAACAGGATATTTTCAAGCGGTGTCACACATGGATCAGCCACTCAGGTTCGACACACACGTGTGACGGTGATTGCAGGTATACAATTAAATCTAATCCGAAAATTGGCTCAGCGAGATAACAAGCCTTTAAGGCTGTAATGTTAACACGCCATGCACAACCACTTGGTTAGACCGAATCAAAGGATTATTTGAAAAATATGCAATGGGAACTACAATTTCATCATGTTAAATTTTCATAAAAATGGAATTGAAAATGTGATTTCAGATTTTGAGCAATACTTACCATTCAAATATGCATTTGTTTTTAAAAAATTTTTATTTGCTCTTTGTATTGCCTCTGCATGTTTCGCTCACTTGCCACTAAATAAACATTGCATTATTTAACAATAGATTTCCCGTATAGAAATATTCTTTATAAAAATAATTAAAAATCGTTCGATAAGTAATTTTTAAAAAAATATTTAATTGGAGAAAAATAGCTTTTTGTCCGAGTATCTCCCTAAAGTTAGCTATAGAACATAACCACGGAATCAACCATTCTTTTCATAATAATATTGATGCTAAGCCATCCATGATATTTTTTCTTTGCATCTTAAACAATGTCTTTTCATACAATAAAATAATAAACTCTAATTATAAGTACATTCAGCAATATTGAATGTCATTCGGTCAAATGACATATAAAAAAAGGACATTTTTTTAATTTAGAAGATGAGATACATTGTTATTCAGATTCAAAAGATTACCCAAATACAATAATTTCGTTTATTACGTTAGAATAATTTTCGAAATTAATGACTCTTTTTGTTCTCTGTCAATCGAATTAAAAGACTGAAAAATTTATGGTATAATTAACACTTAATTCATGCATTCATTTCATTTTAAAAATCAGTTTAGCGAATGCAAAATTCGTAGTTTGAATGCATTAAACAATTCTTAGACATTTAATAAAATTCTACGAACATATTTTTTTTCAGTTGCCCAAGTAATCGGACCATGAACAACAAGAGAGGGAGTAGTTAATTAATTAAAGGAGTGATTAATTAATTATTGAAAAGAAATAATTCTTCAGAAAAGTATTTTATTGAAATAGAATAGAAAATGACTCATACTACATAATCACGTAATCAATAATTTTATTTCCATCATAATACCCGTTAAATTCATTATTAAATCTCCAATAATACTTTTGTTTAAACAAATATTAGTTTTTAAATAATAGATTGAAAATATAAATTAGTTCTGCCATATTGAATGTAACTCTTTCTCATTTAACATATCGTAAAATCACATTTTTTAATTTAACAGATGAAATATAGTTTTCTGTGGATTTAAAAGATTACTTAAATTCAATAATTTCGTTGTCAATTGTTAATCAATTTATTAAATGCTTCTTTCAAAGAAGTTTAGGCATGCATTATTTTCTTTAAGACAATAGCTTCCCTACGTGAGGGCTATTTCCTTTTCTAGTGGTCGTTAATGATTTTTAAAGCTTTTTTTAGGAATGTTATGAGTACTTGATGGTGTTACAGACACTATAAAAATTAAATATTCACATTTCACGAAACTTTCTTCATTTTTGATGAAATCCGTTTCGCTGGTACATGTTCCGAGCAAAATATTCGTCAAAGTGACGAAATAACAACCGTCACTTCTTCGAGGAAACTAATTTCGTCAAAATTAAGAAAAAATACTTTGATATTCTACTTCTTTTTCGACGAAAAAATACATCGAAACGCATAATGTATCTCACTTTTCTAATAATAACTATATCGTGGGCACTACATAAGTGGATCCGAACAACACAGAAATGACAGAGAGATAAATTATTGCATTCATGAACGAAGCGGAATTTTTCAATATTTCGGCTACCCCCTATATTTTGGGGATCAGAAATCCAAATTCACGGACAAAATAATAATAATTATAATAATGTTTATTCAGAGAATGTACTTTTTTGTGTCTGATTTCGTAACTTAAAATGCCGCCAGTGCTTATTAATTAGCATATTTGAGGTCAGCCCCCTAAGCCATTAAGATTGAATCCCAGAAGAAGAAAATCCAATCAAAAGATCAAAAGTTAGTCAGGTTGGTCTATTTTATTGACTCACTGTACTTGTAGTTCTATGCAATAAAAAATATCATTCTATACTATATTTTGGAGTTCTTAACATTTCAATTCGTAATTAAAAATAAAGTACTGGTTGCCCTGCAAACAGCCGTAATGTTAGTACAGAGTTGAAATTTAACGTACTGAAAGAATAATTTTTTTTTTTTTTTTTTAACTTAAGGAGTTTTCTTTCACGAAACTTACTTCATTTTTGATGAAACCGTTTTTCTGGTACATGTTCCAAGCAAAAAGTTCGTCAAAGTGACGAAATAACAACAGTCGCACTTCTTCGAGGAAACTAATTTCGTCAAAATTAAGAGAAATTCTAATCAATTTTTTGAGTACTTTTTGTCGAATCATTATCTCTTTTTTTTTTACCTTACGGTATTTAAGGTGGCCTATTTTTTTTTTTTTAGCACACTATACATTTTTATTCACATCTTGGACGACATACCATGGAAACGATTGCGCTTGTGATTCCTATGTACTCCTTGCAATTTTTCATTGTTTTGTATCCCTGCTTTACTTTTTCAACCAAGTTGATTTTAAATCGTACTTTATTAATAAGATAATTTCTTAGACTTAACATGCATGTGTTTACATAAGTTTCTAACTTTATAATCTTTAGCAAGCAAAACAAAAATACAACGTTAAGATGAAACCACAGAAACAGCTTCAGAGGCTATTACGAATTTTTCATGTCCTTATATTGAAGATTAAAAAGATGTTTCAAATACAATAATTTAGATTATCACCCTGACTCATTTTCAATATTAATAACATTTTTAGGTCATTGCGTTTCGAACTAAAAGACCGAAAAATTCATGGTCTAGTTAACTTTAATCCATATATCATTTTCTTTTTTTGAAAAAAGGTAAATTTTAGCGAATACACAACTCTTAGTTTAATACATTAAGTAATTCTTAGACATTTAATAAACCTTTTCGCTTTCTTTTTTTCATCCATTGCCGATGTGACCTTTAACGGCGGGACAGGGATTAATTAATTAATTAAAAGAAGGTTTCTGTCTCAGCTGTTTTGTTTATGAAGAGCACGTTCGGTGGTCCCAGATCAGCCATTTTATGGGTTAAAAAAAAGGGGAACATTATCGTAACTACCGGAGCGCAAAGACAATGTAGTCTAGTAAAGAAAGAGAAAGGGGGGGGGGTATGTAGTTTTATTTTGAAGATAGTTTGCTATGGAAGGTGTTGAATAATAAAGTAAGGTGACAACTTGAAAAGGATCGTTTTTCTTTTCTTTATCGTTTTTTCTTTTTTTGCACACATTTAAGCAGACGGTTTTTATTTCCGTTGACCGGTCTTTTGTTTGGTCAGGAATATAAAGTTTGAAAAAAACTGCATTTGAAATCATTAATGTTAAATTATATCTTTACGTTAATTTAAATATATATATTTTTTAAATTTTACAAGATTCGTTAAAATGGTTTTACCAAAAAAGAATCATTTAGCTTAGTGAAAACACTTGTAAAGACAAGTTAGTGGGTATAATAACTTCATGCTTTTAGAAGTAATTTTTAATTTTTATTTTGGTATTAGAATAATTTAATGAAACTGTTCATTTAGTGCATTAAAAAAGAATTGTAACGATAATTTAGAAAGTATAATAAATGTATGCCTTTAGAAGTAATTTTTATTTTATGTTTTGCTATTAGAACGATTTAGTTAAACTGTTCATTTAGTTCATTGAAAAGCAATTATAAAGATAAGTTAGTGAGTATAATAAATTTATCCTGTTAAAAGTAATTTTTTTTATTATGGACACAATTAGCTATACTGACATAAATTTTTTGCAGCGTCTTTTGTGAAGTTAAACCTATGTTAGTCTATAGAGCACAGATGTTCCCAAAAGGTAGGCTTGCGTGGAAAGGTCACAGTTGGGTTGCGAGAGTTCGGACTTTTTTTTTTAAAAAATAGTTTTGTTTCTGCAATTATGTGATTAAATTTATATCTAATCAATATTCCTAAAATCTAATTAATTTTACATCTATTCAACAAAATTTACATCCAATCACTTTTTAGTATTTCGATCATTTTTAAGAAATTATTCAAGTAAATTGCATGTGGAAAAAAACAACTTAATTTTAAATCTATATAATTTCTCTAATAACAATATATTACATAAATTATGAAAAAAATGGGAGTTTATAAAACACTTCATTATTTTTCATCAGAATTTTAAACGCTTATAAAGTTTTCATTTCGACGAAAACTATAAGTAGCTACTTCATATCCATAACTGCGTAAATATTTTACGTCACTAAGAGGGTTGTTTTTTTAAGTGAGGACCGTTTTGTTTTGTTTCCGCTACTAGGTGACTCGCTCGTCCTAACGAGTGCTCGCATCGTGTCCTGGCATTCCTTGGGAACAACTGTGCTCAGTTACAGTTATGTAGATAATCAGTTCTGCGTCTTTAGAATGTTCAAGTTCATCTCACGTATGAGGTTCGGTCAGTGATGCTTTTTTAGTCGACAAAAAACCAGTCTGCTTTATACATTCACCATCAGATCTGTGAAGTTTACAAAACTTCCTAGTGGCATGCTGACAGGAAATTTCACTACACCATGACAATGATACTCTCTCCACAGCTCAGTCCCGAGCTTTATTGGATTCTTTCGGCTGGGAAGTTTTGGACCACTCCTCAATATAGCCCAGACCTCGCGCTAAGTGATCTTTTCTGATGTTTCAAACCTCATTTTGGGGGTAACAAGTACAGTGATGACGAAAACGTGAATGCGGCCTCTTGGTTATTGGAGCAGGAGGCAAGTTATTATGAAGAGGGCATTCGAAATCTAGTTGTGACGTCAAAAAACAAATTTGATTCATGAAAAGTTTCTTTCGTCCGGTTTTTGTTTTCAAATGGCCCTTACTTTTAAAAAAAAACCTTGTAATCTAATTAGATTTATAAAAGTTAAATCACAGGCACGGACACCTAGCGGTGTTTTTTTGTTGCTTGTTTTATTTATTTATTTATTATTTTCTTTTACTCCGCCTTACACTACAGTTGATACACCTAATATTAACATAAGTCACCTAAATGTTAACTAAAAAAATTCCCGAGGTGCGGCAAGTTTTGACAAAGTACTTAACACTCTATTTTAAAGAACAAATACAAAGAAATATGATTACAATCTCATGTTCTTCAACAATTTTATAGTCAGCTTCATTATCACGCATTTAAAAAAAATTTCCAATACATTTCATTAGTAAGCGTGGTACTTACAAATGAAATAGAGTACCTTTTTAAAGAATAGTGGTCATTACTGCGATGTGCCATGAGGTATGTTTATTCAGAAATGTACGATTTTGTGCACGATTTAGTAACTTACATTTGACTCTTCAGTAGTTATAGAGCATATTTAAAGTTTTGTCCTGGAACCGAGTAAGTAAAAAGCTTACTGGATCAAAAGTTTTCAAGAGTGTTTGATCTTTGTATTTCGTTCACTGCACATACATGAAACAGTACAACAGTACGTGAAAAATATTTTTGACACATATTATTGAAATAAATTAGTTAAAAATCAATATGATAATCCACCTTAGGTCTTAGATACTTAAAATAAACTCCTTGAAAATTAAGCTGTGAATTTGCAAGCAGTTTTTTTAATGTTTAAACTTTTTCTTCCTAAAATTGTGACAGAAAAGACGTAGGAAAATAAAAGGGGCAAAACAGCTATTTTACTATCTTTTTTTTAACCCTTTTAGTTGCAATAATTTTTAAGTTACACTACCGGTCAAAAGTTTGCGAAAATTTTGAAATCTAAAAAAAAAAGGTCTAAATTCAAATGTTCATAGAACTGCAAAAAATCATTCAAATTGCATGAAAATTTGATATGTTCTAAAGTAAACCCTCTACAGTTAGTTACATATGATCAAATTGCAATACTTTGTTTTTTGCGAACTGAATCCACCTTTTCATCATGAGTTGTTTCTATGGTGAAAAAAGTTGTTAAGTTTGAACACTTGCCAAACTTGCAAAAAAAATTTTTTGTACTTTCTGTTAATAGAAAATAGTTATTTGAACAGTTCTATGTAAGTCCTCAAAATTTCAAATCGATTTGATTTTTTTTGACGAAGTTATAGAATTTTGAAAAACATGTGTACTTTTCTCGATTTTTAAGCATTCCACATTTGCGGTCCTTTGGTCTATACATCTTCGACCAAAGAACTTTTTAATTTTAATGTTTTCTATATTTTCAAATAATTAATATTGATTATAAAACAAATATTCTTATTTATTATTGTAATTATTGTTACTACAAGGAACTTATTATGAATATAATTAAAACAATATCTCATAGATGTCACATTTCATCTAAAATTTGTTTGTTCTTGCAAACGATGCTCTGATATTTGAATCGAAGTCAGTTATGGGACATTTTACAACAGGAATGGAACTCTATATCACTTGAAGTGATTAATGGTTTATTAGAACGAATGCTATGCATATGTAAGGCTATAATAAAAGCAAAAGGTGGATGGTTCGAGGAATCTAAGATTTAAATGTTAATTTATTTAATTACAAAATACGAATAAGAATATGTTAAATATTTGACCTGTTGTAAATAAAATAGTTTAATAAAAATGCAAATTTTTTATACTATTGTTATTATTTTTTTAGAATTATTTATGTAATTATTGTTATAACTTTTTAATTTAATTTAATATAAAGTAAAAATATCACAACAAAACTAATACAGGTAAGCAATAAATATAAACAATAAATATAAACAATAATAATTACAATAATGAATAAGAGTATTTGTTTTATGATAAATATTAATTATTTGAAAATATAGAAACATAAAAATTAAAAAGTTCTTTGATAGAAGATGTATAGACCAGAAGACTGCATATGTGGAATGCTCAAAAATCGAGAGAAGTACACATGTTTTTCAAAATTCTATAACTTCGTCAAAAAAAATCGAATCGATTTGAAATTTTGAGGGCTTACATAGAACTGTTCAAATAACTATTTTCTATTAACAGAAAGTACAAAAAATTTTTTTTGCAAGTTTGGCAAGTGTTCAAACTTAACAAATTTTTTCACCATAAAAACAATCCGTGATGAAAAGCTGGATTCAGTTCACAAAAAACAAAGTATTGCAATTTGATCATATGTAACTAACAGTAGAGGGTTCACTTTAGAACATATAAAATTTTCATGCAATTTGAATGATTTTTCGCAGTTCTATAAACATTTGAATTTAGATCTTTTCTTTGTAGATTTCAAAATTTTCGCAAACTTTTGACCGGTAGTGTATATGAAAAAAAATCAGGACTTACTGGGCCGGGTTAGCGTTGGACTCACGTTCGTGAGAACGAGAGTTTGAATCCAGTCGGCCCGAGACTCCCCGTTAACTCTGTTGGGTCACAAAGTCCTCAATATTCCCATTACAAATTATATCTCTGGGGGTACTGGACTGAGGATTGATCGTTCTCTGGTTCAGGTCAAATTGACGATCTATGGATGAATGGACGTATAAATGGGTCTGCCCTAAAAACGGATGTGACGCATGGGTGTGGCAGAAGTCGAATTCGTGACCATAGATTATGCCACTGGAAAACAGGAACAATCACACTTCCATTGCCTAAATGGCCCACGACAATAACAACAACAGGACTTACCTATCTTAGTTAATGTTTGTTGTTATTGCGTATCAAAGTTGGGAAGATATGTCATACTGCATTATTCTTTTAAATTAAGAAAAATGAAACAGTTTTTCAGCTCTGTGTGCTTATTATGCATCTAAAAAATTTAAAGACCAGAAATTATCTTTACCAAAATTTTGTTCACAAAAAATGAAGATAAACTACGAAGAATGCATTGCGCTTATTTTTCCTGCGAAGCACGATATTATATTTTCCGTAACATGAAAGAAATATTTCCATAACCTCTCTGAAACGTGCTTATCTAATATACACCGGAAATGAACGATGCGGAATCTTGTTTGCAAGCATTTTCGAAACGTTAAAACCACCGTTGCAATAAGTGAGTTAGAAAATGATAGGGGGAGAGTGTCTGAAATGAGATTTTCAGCTTTATGAAAATGCGCTTTATGAAATAAGCATTGAGAATTGATAAATGGCGTTGCAAGTTTACAGTATCTTGACGGCCCTATACAAGTTTGCTCCCATAATAGGATTCTCGCTTTTTGAGAATCAATATTTTGCTGAAAGAAATTTATAGAGAAGTAAATGTAAGGGGTTTATATTTTGTCCACCTTTATTACGGTTACCATGGATATGGAGGTTTAAATTGTATATACACACTCATACATTCATATGTTCGTGTAATAGAATTTTTAATAATGGTTTTTCGATGAAAATAACGTCTTTTTCCCTAACTTGATGCTTAAAAGTGAAATCTTTTTATGTAGATCGGAAAAAAACTATGCTATTTCTTAAAAGCATACGCTTTTTCCGAAATAAAATAATAAAGAAAAAATAGTCCTATAGGATCAATTATATCTCTCTATTCTAAAAAAAAGTTTTTGCAGTTAATTTTGTCCCCTGAAAAACTTTTTAACTACGTGATGAAAATCTAAGATTAAGGAATCAATTCATTCAGAATCTTTCAGGGAAGACATTTAGGGCATTCAAATCTTTTACATAATTTTAAATTTTTATTTATTTTGGTTTTAAAGCACGATTTTGCAGTTAATAATGAAGAATAACCGCCGTTCACAACAGCCAATCACATGTCTGAAAACGGCAAGCTTAAAAAAGCGATTTACAAGTCTGAAATTTCTTTTTCAGAGATGCAACCAATCACAAAATAGTTAGAATTTCATTCTTCAGTTTTACAACATCTCAACTTATTTCGTATTGATATATTGATTAATCTGATTATTTGTTTTCTAAAACGTTAATTCGATGTTGACAGATTTATAACTGCTGAGCTTTCTGATGATAACTATCTTCGCTCTCATCAACTAAAACACATGGACCTCATATTGCAGGCCTTATTTGCTGGAATGAAGAAAAAAAAGAATGCTCAAAAGGATTTCCTAAAGAATTTATCAATGAAACAGATATGACCGGTGATGGTTTTCCAAGATATCGGAGAAGAAATAACATCAATAAATTATACCAATATCCTGCTAAAATAAAANGCAATTCTCCGGGGGTTGGCGAGCGTCAGCGAGCAGGGGGCGGAGCCCTCTAGTGAAGAAAAAAATAAAGAATCCTAAAGGAACATATAGAGTTGTAACGGCTAAAAGAGGTACAAAAATGAACGATAGGCAGAAAATCACTCTTCAGTATTGATAATTTGAAAATTTCATTAGCTTTGCAGATTATTAAGATAGAATTAGATCTGAAAATTTAAATTTTCAGTTTGTAGCCAATGACCGGAAGACTCGAATAAGTCAGCAATCATTTTTTCTCAAACCTAATGAGTTGGAGGCCGATATTGATAGATACTTTTCATTTAATAGACACTTTTCGCAAACTCTTTTTTATTGCTCGGATTAACTTATATTTTTTTAAAAAAAACATACCAGAAGTAATCCACGACTGTGAAAAGTTAAGTCACTTACAAAAATAATATGTGACAACAGCAAGTTTTGTATCTTAATCGAATACAAAATTAAATAGTACCGCAAATGTTAAAAAAACCACTTTGACATGCATAGACACCATTTAGGACAGCGTAGCCAAAGTCATCTCGTGTATTCCTGTTCATGGTCAAGTTTTCCATTGTTTTCATAATAAGTACATCAACTCTAACTTTCGCAGGTTAACTTTGGGAGATTCTCCTGGTCTTTCAATCCATGCAACGCAAATGCGTTTCAGTTCCATCAAAAAAGAGTCTCCCACGAAGGCAAAATTTCGTCCAATACTTTATCCAGGTGTTCCCTTGTCTTCTGGATTAGATTTAAAATGACAAGGCTGCGGAGTTGAACAGTAGTAGTCGTAAACCCAAAAATTGGGTCTGCTGTTCAACGACGGTTATTAAAAAATACCAATGAAGAAGGCATTTTTTTATATATGGGCAGCAGTAAAGGTTAGCGTGTGGTCAAAAAGAGTGGCTGACTTGGAGTAGCTATTTTTTCTTGTGCATTATACTTTCATTCATTTGATCACAGAGTTTCTCATCGAGTTCACTTGTATTTATGAATACAAATGTTATGAAATTCGGTTATTTATAAGCATAGAATTTCATATTTATAATTAATTCTGTAAAATAGATAAAATTACATAACGGTTTTAAAATCAAATTTACTTTATGTATAAAGATAAATGAATTTATTTTTTAAATAAACCTCAAGCCGAAAAAAAATATTTTAACGTAAATTATCTAGAAAATAGTATTCTTCATATTACAAAGGAAATAAAACATCATCCTAAGTTAGAATCATAACATTTAACGTCATTTTTATGTTTACATTTAAATGTCATTTTATGCAACTTCTTAAAAAGGCACAAGCATATTGAGCGGAAGCACTTGTTTGCATTGGCGGTGTAATTGTTTAATGATAGTTATAAAAAGAGAGTTAATAGGATGGTAAAAATAAGGAGAGGGGGTGAGAGATTAAGCTTTCTTATAAAACTTGGATAACAAATTTGTTTAAGTTTCCAATCATCAAACATCAAGTTCTAAAACAAGCCCTGAAAAATGTGTTGAGAATTCTGTGAAAAAAATTTTCAGGAAATTCGTGTTGTAATCTTTCCCGACGCTTTTGAAAAGGTTGTCAAATATTTGTACAAGACAAAAAGTCCTGAAAACAAATTACGGAGTTTCAATTCTCGGTAGTCATTTTCTGATCTATTTATAATCATATTCCTCGATATTCATGTAATTAGAATTTAAAAATAAACAATGAAGATAATGAAAATGAAGATAAAGCAAAGGAAAATTATAGACTTGTATGATATAGTTGATATAATTATAGAATTATATGATGAAGAAAAATATTAAGCATTCTGCTGTATTTCCTAATATTTATTACTAAGGGACTTAAAAAAATCACCTTTTTGTGAGAATGACTCGTATATTAGGAAAGAATGTGTATAAGTAAAGAAAAATGTTTCATACATCGTGTTCATTAGATTTCGCTTTATGTAAGTGCTCCAAGAGGACGAATAACATATTTGTGCCTCCTTTAAAGCTCCATCAGTTAAAACTTATTAATTCTTGAAATCTAAAAAAAACTGGTTGAAATGCTGCCATATGGTAATAAAAATGTTGCATGTACTATATTTAGGATTATTCTAAAGAAAAATAACTACATATAGATTTTTATAAAGTCACCGATCGAATAAAATAGCAATGTCGGTCAAATAAATGAGTGAGAAAGAATTCTTAAGAGCAAAAAGAAAATAGTTTAATATTCAAGTTATGTCAAAAGAAACAGCGGAGACCAGCATTTCTGAACTAACAAAATTTAACACTGATGTGAGAAGATTCAAAAAACTAATTTTCAGATTTCGGCAACAAATATTACGTATACTAAAAATGCAAGGAAAACCTTCAGCAAAATAGGGCAATCAGACACATTTACTTCTAAAAAAATTATGTTTGTCAACTTGGCAAGTATTGAGTATTGTGTCATGCAAGCATTGAGTATTGTACAACATGTCAAGTATTGACATACTTGACATCTTGGAGGTTTAAAAAAAAAAAAAAACAAGTCTCTCGACGCACTGGAATTTTATATTTTGCAAAAACGACAAAATCCAGTTTTTTTTTCGCGCAACATTTCACAGTGGCCACATTTCTTGACGGGTGTATTTTTTCGACGCATCTTTAACCGAAATTAGATCAACGTAAGGCAATTCTAACAGAATTACATTGACACTTTTTTTGGGATAGTCCAACAATGCAATATTGAAAGAATTTTTTTTCCTTTATAAACGAGCCAATGGGTAAGAAAAATCTCAAATGTGAATCGTTGTCAGTTTAGAGAATGGATCGACAAGCCAGTTTATAGACTGGTTCCAGATTGGTATAGACCAGTTTATAGTTATGTGATTAGTTATTTTCAAAAATTATACTTTTTCAAGAATTTTTTTACATATATTTTTTTTTATACTTGAATTTCTCAAATCACACCCAATTTTGAAAATGATTCGTATATGAAGTTATGTTGATAACAGTAATAACATTACATAACATTGAAAGCTTGTGAAAATAATCCATGAATGTAAAGAGTTTAAATATATATTAGATTGTAGCAGTAATTACTTTGGCATTGAAGGTGTGATAGAAGGCAAGAAACAGGACATGCATGCGAAGTTATGTTGATAACATTATGTAACATCATAATAATAATCTATGAATGTGAAGGATTCGAATTCATTAATTCCTTCGACATAACAAATTATGCCAAAGGAAATTAATTCAATATGTACATGAACCATCTTTTATTCCTTCATATATTCACTCACTTATTTATGTTTTTATTTACTAAATCAATCTCCACAATCATTCATTTATTCATGCACTTGCTCATTCATTCGTTAACTAGTTGATTCATTCATTCTCTTCCTTTTTCACACATTCATATCTTTACTCACTCATTTGTTTGCACACTCGCATTCACTCATTCATTTATTTATTGACTCACTCGTATGCAGCGAGAAAAATCTCACAGTATTTTTAAAAATGGCACTTACTGCATTTTGAGTCACTTTTAGACTAAAAACTTAACCAAAAAGTTCAATTTATTTTGAATAAGTTTCTCTTCGTTACTTATCTATCGCTATAAGATATTTTTACATACAATGTTTTGGACTGTCTCCCAAATGTATTACCTTAATGTATCAGTTGGGAGTGGAGGGAGCATCTAACATAAGAGTAGTGGGGAGGATTAAATTTTTCCTACGCGTCACGAAGCAAGCTCATCAGCAGTAAGTTCTGCGCTAGAAGACAGTTCCATTTACTGTAATGATGTTCCAGTAAAAGTTCCCACACTACATCCGGTCAGGATGGGTCAAGGTAGAAAAGATTTCCGGGGATCAAGACGTT
Source organism: Parasteatoda tepidariorum (assembly GCF_043381705.1). Lineage (NCBI taxonomy): Eukaryota > Metazoa > Arthropoda > Arachnida > Araneae > Theridiidae > Parasteatoda > Parasteatoda tepidariorum. The sequence continues at coordinate 87,907,286 of NC_092211.1, forward strand.
ATCATCCACTTCTTTCTTTTGGTCATAGCTTATTTTATTTTGTCAAAGAAGAAGATCATTAATGAGAAGAAAATAAATATTTTTGAAGATATATTATCTAGAGAAATACAGGATGCCAATCTTAGTTTGTTATTCATCCTAGTTAGAATAATTTGTTAAAAGGAATTTCACGTTTGTATATTACGCAGAGAGAATTAGTAAAACATTTTAAATGTATTTTTTTAAAAGTCATTGCATAAAATATGGGTAGTATTTTGTATTATTTTATAAAATATAGAATATGATAGGCATTTTTTTAATATATGATTCCAAATATTCAACAGCTCCCTAGTCTGAACTTTTTGAATTTTATTTTCCAGACTGCAGTTGCACCATTCACCATAAATTCTGTTGGAAAAAATTTGCATATGTTCAGAGAAAGGAAGATTTTGTGCCTGATTTCATAACTTAAAACATTGTTTGCACTAATTAATGCTCATATGTAAAGGTAATCCCTCAAAGCATTAAAATTGATTCCTAGTGCGAGTAAATCTGAACATTGTATCAAAAATTATTAAAATGTTCGCTTTTTTACTTGCATACTTTCCTTTCCAGTAGCTATAAATTTATAATTCGAAATTTTATTTTATCGAGAATTATACAGAAATTGAGTGGTGCAACAACTCGCTAAAACTTTGAAGATTGATGAACTTTATTTAATAATTTTAAAATGATTCTGCAGTTCTCTTTAAAATGATGATACAAAAGTCGTGCCTCTTTAAATCGCTGTACAAAAAATAGTGCAGCTTTAAAATTGTGGTGCAAAAGTAATGTCTTTTTAAAATTTTGGTGCAAAGAAAGATGTCTTTTTATAATGATACAAAAGTAGTGTCTCTTTAAAATAGCATTTCAAAAATATTATCTTTCTGAAATGGTGTTTTTATCTTAATCAGAAATCAGGAAGCATGATACTTACTTTCGTTTTCTCCCATTAAAATTTAAGTGATGCTGAAATTTGAATGCTTTTTTTCCATCACATTTTTTGAACTTAAAAATAATACAGATCAAAACTAAAAAAGAAAAGAATTATTAAAATTTGAAATTTATTTTAGATGTTTTACTTTAATTTCTCTTCTGCAAATTGTAAATTTCGTTTGTTTCTTTGAGCTGTTTTTGTTGTCAGCAACAGTTTAATTTATCACATTATAGAAAAAATGCAAACATGATAGATAGATTCACCACCAAGAAGAAAATTCCGTTCAGTAAAATGCAGATGACGTGAAATAATATCTTGTTCTTATATAATAAAGAAAAAAAACTAGCAAATTGAACTAGCAAAAATATGTTAAAAAAACTAATTAAAAAAAAAAACAAATTAATAAAAAAATAAATTAGTAAAAAAAAATAATTAAAAAAAAAACAAATTTTAATAAAAAAATACATTAGTAAAAAAAAATAATGAAAATGCATTAATAAAAACTAAAATAAAGGATAAAATACTTAATGAATATATTTTCAGAGATAAATAGGGCAAAAATAGTTCATTAAAATTTACATGAAAAATTTATTTAGCACTAAATTTGGGAAAAGGCTATTTATTGCTCCCCATCCCCTCAAAAGATGAACAAAAAAAATACCATTAACATTATCGAATTTTTTTTTTTTGTCGTATGCCTGTTTTTAGGCAGTGAGGGTGCGATTGTTCCTGTTTTTCAGTGGCGCCATCTATGGCCAGGAATTTGATTTCTGCCACGCCATTCACACGACCACAACCCGTTTATAGAGCGGGTCACACTCACTCACGAAGGAGAAAGGACATAGAACTCAGAGAGAGAGAAAAAAACATCCACGCTTTGCCAGGGATTCGAACCCAGGAATTTTCTGATGCAAGGACAGTTCCCTGCCCCCCTACATAGGCCGATCGGCAACATTATCGATGTTAATTACAAATTGAAATAATTTAATATGTTTGAAAAAGACGGATATGTTTTTATAGAGTCTGTAAAGAAAAGAATACAATAATATGTAGTTCAGGAGCTGAGTTAATAAATGCTGGCGTAAAATTTCCTTTGCAAAGCGCGTTATTTCATAAATACATTTGATTTTTTTACAGATATAAATTTTTTTTTTAAATTACTTTGTTTAATTGCGATGTAAAAAAGCGAAACACTACGACAGGCAGTAATTTAGAATTTCTAATGATAGAATTAAAAAAATTAACATAAAAACGATTATTTAGAATGGAAATTCTAGGAAGTAAATTACTTTTGTTTTTAAGGAATAAAATGAATTCCCTAAATATACATAATAATATCCTTCTTTGTTTAAAAAAGTTGTACACGACAATACTAGTGAGGCCAAAAGTTTTATATGGCAGCGATTGGTGGGCAATTAACTAAACAAACGAAGAGAAAAAACTGATGACTTTGGAGGAAAAAATATTACGAAAATCTTTTGGTGCAGTAAGAGAAAACGGAACCTGGAGAATTAGTTGAACCCGTGAATTAAGATCAAAATTCAAGGAACATAATATAGTAAAAATGATCATGGGTTTCCAAAACAGTTACTACGACTTATATTTCTATATATACTGTTAAAAAATAACCTTCCAAACGCCAGAGGGAAAAAGAAAAAGAGGAAGATCTAGAACAAGATGGTTAGATAGAGTAGAGATGTGGTTAAAGGACTTGGGAGTTCATAGATGGAGAATATAACATCGAATAGATCTAAATGGGATAAGTTGACTGAGATGGTCTTACCGGCAACCGGCTGTAGTGCCTCTGAAGAAGAAGATTGTTATGAATTTCGAAATACCTTAAATTATTTAAAAAGAAAGCCGAACAGTTGGTCATCAGAGATGGTTTGTATATTCTATATGGGCATAATTAATATTTGTTTTATTTCAACCATTATTGTGGATGCTTGGCATTCAATATTTAATTCAAAGAAGATTATCGGATTTAAATTTACGTTCAGTTCATAAAAAAAAAGAATAAAAAATAAAAAAACAAAGATTATTATTTTTTAAAGTGTTTATTTAAAGTATCTGTAAAGAATAATTTTCGCTTTGATTTCGAAGTGGGGAAAAAGTTTCTATACCGCTGTGGCATCTTTCTTCCCCCGCACTGCTAACATATTCCATTGATTTAATCTAAAGTATTTTTTTTTCCTTACTTCCATCGTAAAATTTATGTACTTCGTCACTTCTAATAAAATGAAACAAAATGAATACACTGCACTAAAGCACCGTTAAAAACTAAGTAGTTGGCTATTAAAAGCAATTTCGTTGCCTCAGGAACGAAGAAATAAATTTATTCCGAAAACATTTAAGGATACTTATGGTTTTTGTATTTTGATTTAATTACCTTCTTTGTAATTAAATTTAGAATATTTTTACTTCCCTATATCGCAGAAATGTTCATTATTGAATGGGAAATCTGAAGTTGACTGATAAAAAAATAAATACAGCAAAAATAAAAATATAAAAACGCTCAATATGTAGAGAAATCCGCTAAGTCAAACATTTTTCACATCATCGTCAAAATGCTAATATTAAAGATACAAAAATTATTTATTTTCAACGAGCTAAGAATTATTAACTTTCCACTATCGCCATACATGTTTTTTAGGGAAATACATTTTATGCTTCCTTAATGAGAAATATTATACGCACTGAGAAAAAAGTATGATCAAAACTTTCTGAATATGGTAAAATGTACCGTGTTTCTGACTCTTTGGGGACATCAAAAATCTCGGTCATTTTTACCGAAGCGCTTTGGTATTAGCTATAAAGTATGATTTTATAATATGTGATAAAGTATGGTACATCTGGTAAAATTTTACAATAGAGTATGGCATAGTGCTTGGCTAAATTCAGTTTTATATTTATTACTATATGTGTATTAACTTGAAATATAATTTTGAAAATCATAATTTCCGGTGAACCATTACCATACGTAAAGCTACCGGATGAATGGTTTCTACGGGGTATATTTATATTTAATTAAAGAGAATTATGTTTTTTTGTTGACCCCATCTATCAAGTCTTCCTTCTTTCACTTCTTGACAGAGTTTGTGAGCACTCTACAGTAAACTAGCATCTACATCAATTGTCCCACAATTGTTGCCAGTTTACTAACAAAAAGAGTATTCAGTTTATCAGTGATGTCTCAAGTTATTACGCTTTAGATTTTTGACATTGCTATTTTAACAAAAATTGTGTGTATTGCTGAAAACGGCAAGCTCGCTATAACGACTGTTCCTTTTGTTATTGTGAATTGTTTTTAAACGGATTTCAACTGTGTATATATTAATACAGGGTCGGGATAGCCTGGTAGGTAGGGCATTGGGCCGATGCTCAAGAGATCGTGAGTTCGATCCCCTCGGACCAAAGAGTTCCCGTGTAGCAAATGGTGACTGGTGCACATTAAATCTATCACTTCACAAAGTCCTCCATGGTCCCATAACAAATTAATACCTCTGGGGTACTGAATTGGAGATAGACCGTTCTCTGCTTTAGGTCAAGATTACGATCTGTGGATGAATAAATGGATGTATGAGTGGGTCCACCCTATAAACCGGCTATGACGTCCGAGTGGATGAAGTCGTATTCTTGGCCATAGATGGCGCCCTTGAAAACAAGAATAGCACCCTGTGCCTTAAATTCGCTTGATTTCACCAAGCAGGTTTGTTGCCAAGTTGCGTTGGAACAGCAGCACTCTAAAAATTGTTATGATGTAATCTTTTGTGTATAAAAACTGCTATATTTATTAATTTAACTTTAATGTTCTAGATAAAAAAATTTAAAAATTTATTCTGATCCTTTTTTTTTTGGATTGGCAGGAATGATCCCTTTCCTTTTCATTTTTCCTTTTCATCCCATCATTTTTTTTTTCTTTAAAATTTAAGGAATCGTTTCAATGAATGCTTAGCTTTATTTTGCAGAATGTTTTGATGATCTGAAGTATTTTGAAATGGATTATTAAGCATCATAAAAATAAATCTGTTATTGTGCAACCAGCGTAAATTATTAAACGAATTGAATCGAAGATATAGCACAGTTCAAGTCTTGCAGCGCGTCGTTAACAAGGCTTGAAAAATACAATCATCAATGTTGTTATCACGGTAGGAGCTTTATATAACATGAACTAAATTATTTTGGTATTGAAGAAGTTTCTAATTTAAATAAGTTTATTTTTATCCGTGCTTGTACGTACGCTTGTCTTCAATGCATGTCAAATTATCACATGTAATATAATCACTTGCGTAGCGAAGAGCAAACAATGTTATTTCCCAAATTTTTACCTGTACTACATATACACTGGGTCAGACGAAAATTTTTCTCAATCGCGTTTCAGTTCTATCAAGAAATAAAAAATTAAAGTTATTTATTACGAATCGAAGAAATCACAATTTTTTTACGTCACAATTTTGAAAAAAATCTCCTTCCGCCAGACTAAACATTTGGAGGTTTTCGTGGTTTCCTTCAGAAAGTCCACCTGACCAATTTGTCTCAATGCCTTCTCCAGGAGTTTCCTTCACTTATAAGTAGGGTTAAAATTTTCAAGACTATGGAAAGGAACTCAGATAGCCGTAAACCCAAAAATGGATCAGCTGTTCCACTCCGTTTATAGAATGAAACACAAAAATAAAATATGATTTATTCCAAATTTGAATACTCCTGATGAAACTACAGTAATTCGATCTACGCATTGGTGAATTTAGGTTCCCAGGTGACTCTGTGGTCTCAAAATGGAAATTGAGTACATATTGGTTAAATGGATATATCGTAAGAAATAAACAACAAATCGAAAAAACGATAATAAACCTGGTGAATGTTTTAAAAAAAAAACTTTATCGTATGAAATTAAAACCAACCCCCAAACCTAGTGAGGCTGGAGCATCAGCAAAAGGTGAGGCCAAGTTTTCTCTAGTGTTTTTAAACAGATGCATACTTCTCGTGATACTTCCCTTTTCATACTTCTTGGACACACTACACATTGAGGTTAGTGATTACAGAACACCCTGAATAAAATTTGCGAACTTCGAAGTACAGTCTTCGGATCATCCTCAGGGATGTTTCCCAGACCGTCGCCAATAGCCCATTGCGCAACTCTAGTGCGACGTAAATGAACAAAACAAGCAAACAAACAAAAATCGAAGTACAATTTTATGATTTCCTTTTATTAAGAACAGTAAGTTAAAATAATCGAATCAACTGTGACTGGTGAAATGCATTTCCTGTTTTGTAAGGAATGGTTGCTATCTTGTGAAGAGTTATTAGAATAAAAAAAGGCCATATTTTATAGACATTAACAGCTGTTGAGAGATTAATGAATAACAAGTTGAGCTCAAATAGAAACGTGCCCTGAAATGTAGTTTTCAGATTTATGGAAAAATATTTGAGTTGTTGAAGCTCAGGAAATTGATAAATGACTATCCGTGCCCATATCTGTTGATAGTTTTCTTTTGATGGATGTTATAAAAAAATGGAAAGCCTCTGAGTTGATTGAAAATATTTTAATATTCTTCTTTCCAGAGCCAATTCACCTTCGCAAAAATAGTAGAATGATAAATTACTTGATTAATTTGAGATAAAGAAAATTGTGTTTTAACAACTTTTGTGATGAACTTGGTAGGCTAAGGCAGTGGTTCCAAAAAGGTGTTCCTCGGAAACCTGGAGTTCCGTGAAAGGATCACAAGGGTTCCGAGAGATTTTTTAAATCAGTAGTAAATTTTGAAATTTGTTATTATACTTAGAATTTGTTATTATAATATATCAGTATAATAAACCACAATTGCTTTGATAGTTTTGTTATTCGACGAAATTATTTAAATAAAATACTGGTAAACAAAGAAATGGCAAAATTTATAAAAATATTGTATTAGTATTTCTCGTCGAACTTCTTAATTCTAAATAAAATGATCAAATTCAAGAATAACAAATTTGTTGGAGTGGTATGTTACTCCTCTGAGCATATTGAATTAAGTTACGGTCATGTGTTGGACACAGGGCCGGATTAACCTATAGGCACACTAGGCACGTGCCTAGGGCCTACGAAATTCAGGGGCCTACGAAAAACTTGGGAGAAAAGAATTTGTTGACGAAAATAAAACGTGACTAACATTTTATTAAAATAGTATTAAATCATTTTTTTTCTATTAGTAAACATTTAACCTACCTTGTAAATTTATTTATAAATAATTTCAAAAGATTTACTTTTGACAATGTTAATTTCCTTCACTTAGTTATCATAGTAGTATCATGAAAACTATGAAGCTATTTGTAGTATAAATATTTCTTGTAATTAATCTCACTATCAATTTCACTGTTTTCTTTGCTGGTTTGTTGTTGTATTGTTGACGTGAAGTGTTTACATAGTTATCGATCGAACTAATCATAATGGTATTATCGATATCAACTGCAATATCGGCAGTGTGTCGGTATTGCAGATAAAGTTCGATAAACAAATTTGTAAATTAAAATCCATATTAATAAAAATGTTAAAAAAATATGCAAGAAGCAAGAAAATTTTAGCATATATTTTGAAAAGAGGGGAGGAGTGGGGGAAGGAGGGGAGGACCCAAAAACGTACGAAAGGTATAATCCGGCTCTGGTTGGACAAGTATATTTTCTTTTACAAATAACGTAAGTGACGTCATTCTGTGAGAGTATCATTATTGAATTTGCATAAAATGCATGTATTGTTGAAAGTCGAGAAGCCGACTCGTCAGCCATTTCGGAGCAAATCCTTTCATCAATGCGGTAGATCTGCAAGATTTGGCTGCTTATTGCTACAAACGACGCTAACCAAAACTTGAACAACTAATCGTAAAGAAAAGCGTGTTTGCGTACATCGATTTACTTTTTTCTTCGGAAACTTTACTTTTAAAACAAAAACAAATTCATTAAAAATGCTATTATCATTGTTATTTAAGGTAACACAGGGCTATCATTTTTAACTTTTTTGATTTTTAACCTATTTATATGAAATTTTCACTATAGTTTAATCTTATTATTCTAAAAATAATCAGCAAGTGTCATTTAAATATCTTGGTAAATTTATTTTTTTTTAAATTTTAAATTTTTTAAAAATTCTATTTTTTGAATTATGAGACCCGTTTTAATTTTGCCCCAAATCATTAAAATATAATTTTAAAATATTGCTTAGACTAATATTAAAAGTTTGTTGGGAACAAAAAATGAATTTTGGCAAAATCGTTTGAAGCAATTAAAAAAATTCAATCTTATGCTGATTTTTGAGGAAAAAATGTCCCATATCGCAAAACTTAATTCGTTATAACCAAACAGCAAATTTCTTAAATGAAAAAATGTTCCCAACAAATTGTTTTTTACCTATATGGGATGCTGCAGAACTATTTTCAGGTAGATCAGTTAAAAACCAATGCGCACACTCACAAAATGCTGTATGTGAAACGTTGAAAAATCATGTTTTGAGAAAATCAACATTTTTAATTTAAATACTGTAAATTAGCTTAAAAGCAATAATTTATGATAAAACTTATAAAAGTTGATATAATAATGCATTACACGAAGTTTCAGTGTAAAAACCACCAGTTTTTTTTTTAATTTTTATCTTTTTTATGTGAAAATTTTTCGAAACAATTTTTACTTTCCAATATTTTAATAACTAGAGTAGATTTTTGAACTGTATTTTATACTAAGGTATTAATTTTATTCACCAAGTAATATACTTTACTAAACAATTTTTAAAAAATTTTACATTTAAAAATTTTCTTTAAACGACAATTACCTTGAAAACTTTGTCAAATTAAAATTTTTGTCAAAAAAAATTTTATCTTTCAATATTTTAAATAACTAGACTTTTTTTGTACTGCATTTTTACTAAAGGAATTAGTTTTACTGACAAAATAGTACAATAACTAGAAAGAACTAAATTTTCACAAAAAAAGCAATAAAAATTTATACACTAAAAAAGTATGCATTTATATAATTACATGCCTTTACGAAAACTATTGTCTAGTGCTTTGATAATTTTAAAATTTATTTATAAGAATAAATGAAATATAAATAATGAAGCACTTTTTAAATAAAAAAATCTGTATTCTTGTAAATCTGTATATTTTCTGTATTTTGCACTTGCAGTGATGTTGATTGACATTCTTTGCAAGGAACAGTACTCAGTAAGGCATTCAAACATGACAAATCAACAATCTTATAGTTAGGAGTAACTGTCTTCGTAGAGGTCATTTTATTAGAAAGAATCTCTTCATCAAAATCAGAAATGACAGAAACATTTGAATTCGTTTCATCAGCCAAAGGTGCTTCTTTTTTTTTTCAAATTGCTGAGTAAAGTCCTCTTCCGTTTAGAAGAATAACCTTTTGGTTTGCGCCAACGAGAGCTTATGCTGTGCATTTTTTGCACAAAAATAGCAAATAAAAATGTAAATAAAAAACTTAAATAGTAATAAAAATAATTAACAGAAACAAATATTTAACGATAACAAAAATTTAACGACAATTAAATTAATATAGCAACAAATAATAGTGAAAATCGTAAGATACTAATCGCTGGTTACCGCTCGCAAAAATAGCTTGTAAACAAACAATCTATCAATTCCAGAACACAGTTATAGTTATTAATTGATGTTGTCAACAGTTTTAATTCAAAATTGGCATTTTACAAAAATTAGCATAACTTCGCTAATTTATCACCGATTGACAAAATTTTTTTACCAAAATTTTCAGAAAAATATTTAACATTGAAATATTAAAAAAATGAAAAATCGAATTTTTCACTCATATTTGCATTTTTGATAGCCCTGTGTTACCTTAAACGAGGAACAGTATTCATTACTAGGTAGAAACAGTTTATACACATTTTTGGTTCTTTAATAGTTATAAAATTCAAATAAAATTCAAGCAAATTTAGAAGAATGAATAAATTTATATTTGCATTAAATTTAAGCTCATCTAAAATTGATCGTGGTTTTGGACAGCTTATCCATTTCTGTCTTTAGATTCTACAGATTCAGAGTTTACTTCTGTCAGATTGTACAAAATAAACCTGCAAGAAGATTTGAAATATTGTTTTACATTTTCATACTTAAATTAAATCACATTAAGCGGTTCAGAGTTTAAATTTTGTAAACATACTCCCATTAACTTTTTTACTACAGAACCTAATTATTTCAACAATTTAATACAAGAATTTTAAGGAAAATATAAATAACCTTGATAGACCCAAAAGTCGCATGAAAGATCGAATATTAAGTAGATTTCTTATTATAAATGTAAACAAAGCTGAAAACTGAGACTGACTGAGTTTGCTCGTAAGTTTTGTCTTCACTTAACTGCAACACAGAAAGGTAAGCAATAGAAAACATTTTGTTTTCACTCAACTACAAACTTTACTCTATAGTTTCAAACAAAAATTATTCCTGTTATTTATATTGGGGGACAAAGTTGTGTGGATAACTTTGAGCAACCATACCATTTAGGATCTTAAAATATGTATTTCACTTGAACCGAAATGATTTTTCGATTTGGAACTTTGTTTTAAATTTTCTCATTATGGGTAAAAATCTAATGATGGTGTCGCAGTTTTCCATTGTTGCCCGAGCATTTTTATTGGACAGAAAATCACGTGGTAAGATCCAGTTTTCTGACATTAATTTTCTTATTGGTTTGATTTTCATCAGCATACAATTGATATATATCATAAAGTTATTATTTTCCTCTAATATTTTTGTTTCCCTAATTTAAAGGCCAACATTACCTGTACTGTTATTATTACGTTTTTGACATTGTTCGTTGTCTAGATTCATCATCTATTTTTGGAGCAAAAAGCTAACATAAGCACAATACTAACATAACGTTAACTTGCGAACTTGTTTGCTCCAATATTACTTGATAGGTCAGCTCTGATAGTATAGGAGCCTTAGTTGTCTAAAGAAAGAGTTTAAGAGGATTGTTTTTATTATTATTATTATAGTTATAATAAAGTAATTCTACGTTGCATTTTAAGATGAAGTTATTTAAATCGGAGTCTGATCTTATTAACTTTTTTAAAATTATTAATCTTTTGTGCAAATTACATTGATATACTATTATGAATCACAGTAAAAGAAACTCGTTGTTGTTGCTCTTTCTCATCCCCATGACCAGCAGAGCTAGATCAGGTCCATGAGCTCGTTCACTCTGAGAAAGTCTAGCACCAACAGGAGAGCTTGAACCAGGTCCTGCCTGGTAAGTCCCAGACAAAATAAAATGTGGTAAAGAAATTCGTAAATGATTTTAGAACTTAACTTTCAGCTTCATGCACAAAGTGATGAATGCAAAAATTGTATTTAAAATATACATCCGTTTGTTTGGTAAACAAAAATATTAAATTACAGTTGTGAATTCAGCGAATTTGTTATAACAATATACTTCTTATTTTAAATGTTCAAAAAATAATAATTTCGAAAAATGCTTTGTGTTTACTTAGAGATCTCTATACCAATCATTAGGGAGGAAAATATTTAGTAGTGGGAAGTGGCGGGACAAGTTTTCTTCTTATTTCATACATTTTTAGTTGAATAATTTCAACTGTTTCATGCTAAGAAACATTGGGAAGCAATCATAGGGGTTGGTGAGCGTCAGCGAGCAGGGGGCTTAGCCCTCTAGTAATAAATAAAACTTAATCGTAATATTGAAACCATTGCGACTAATACTTCTGTATATTTTTTCCACCCATCGCAAATTCAATAAAAGCAGGCACAAGCTGTCAAATACTATTTTTACGAAACATTGAAATTCACCACACGCTATCAATTTTCTCTTTTTTCTTCAGGTATTTAAACTCTAAAATTTAAGCATTATAAGAGGTAAAAACAAGTTTGAAAACAGGGAGGGAGAAGCAATTTTGCAAGCACTATTTACTGTTTGCTTTATTTAAAAAAGTTTAATTATTACACATTAATTATCGCATATTTAATTATTACACGTTTACATTGATAAACTGCAAGTTAATTCATTAATTAAAATATTACTTAGTTTATTGCTGAGTGAGTTGTTTTAAAATATAATTGAACCTAAACGCACTCATTTTTTTGCTACATTTTTTCCAACTCATTTTTATATGAAAGGAAATCTATATCCAAGAAAACATTTCGGTGCAGAGAAAGGCTCTTCCATGTAGTTGATCAAAACTTTTGGAGTGCTCATTGCTTGAAATAATTGGTATATTTGTCAAAAATGTTTTGTTAATGTGTATCTATGCCTGAAAATTATCAAATGTAATAAAATAAAAATAATTTTATTCATATTACAAAAAATGTATATATAATTCTATTGTGTAATTTTCGTTTAACCATAGAGTCAGTTATCAATGTTTTTTCTAGGAACACAAGTTTTTTTCTAATAAATTAAAACAAAAAATGAAGAATGCGATAGCCATTCATTAAAACTTATCAGATATATTATTGCTTTCAAATCTTTTTAGACACTTTTATGTAATCCTTTATTTAATATAATGTTTACTAAAAGCCTTCACATATATTTTACCGTAATGTTAAAAAGAAAATCTTGGTAGGCATTAAATCTTGCTCTTGATAACTAATTTTGTAATGATCCAAGATTATTATTTTTGGTAACAACAAAAAAACTATCTTCAAAATGAAATATTTATTGCAACAAAGACCTTTATTTTCAAATTTTGAATCGAAATACTTTTTCTACAACTTTTCTTTTTCAGATTAGTTTGATGACATAGAACAGAAATCTGCGAAAAGGCACAGCATATTTCATTTTTCTAATGTAAACCAATTTAGTAAAAATACAATTTCTTAACACAACTGATCCAAAACATACAAAAGTAAGGGAAAAAAACACTAAAATCTTATCATTGCAATATAGCTTTTTTTTATTGGATCTCTTTGTATTTCGAGTAAAATTAAACCTGAAAAAAAACTTTTGAAAAATGCATCCAAATCAAATGAAAAAAAAACTTAATATTTTATAAATCATTTTAAAATAATATTTTCCTGTGCAAATACATAACCGCATGAAAATACTTCTTTTCTTTTACAAACATTTGATAGTCTGAGAAATATTATACAGAAAAAAACACCACAATATTATGCTCATAAAAAATGGTTTCTTATCAAGCTGATTAACAGCAAGTTGCTTACACATGCAACGTAATTTAACGCATATTTAAATCTGAAAAACTCATAAAATGCATTTAAAACAAAAAAGGTCGTAAAATGAATTCAAAACTTAAAATTCATTCATATGCAAAAAAAACTAAAACAAATTCATAAAATGTATTTACTAAAATAATTTGTAAAATATATTTAAAACAAGATAATACATGCACTTTTATAAAATAATTCAGCATTTTTTTTTATTTTGCTGCAGACTAATAAACGCGATATAGTGAAGTCTTATATATTTCAAGCATGTCAGAAAAATATAATATTGACAAAAAACTCAAAAGCAAAATGTTTTATCATGCAGCCGTTGTTGTTCTAGTGAGGCAATAACGTTTTCACTATTTTCCATTTTGACACATATTTAAAATTGAAAAATATTTGATGAAACACCCCCAGGTGGCTGACGAACTCGAATACTTGGACGAGCTAAGCCCAGGCCAATTGTGCTCACTGAACGTTTCATCTTGTTAGAGCAATCCTGAAGCTTAGGGCGCACTCCCTTCAATTTTCTAACTTCTCCAGTTATAGGGTTGTGGTGAACAAAATTCTGAGATTTTGTCTCCTCGTCCTCCAATGATATTTCCGCGAATTCTTCGTTCACACTTTCATCTGGCTTATTTTCATTAGACTCAACATCATGCAGATTGTGTTCAGCCAAATCATCGTCTGGATGGGTGACAACTATAATGTTCTCTTGATCTAACTCCGATACTTTGGGAGAGTTTATTCGGCAACTGTTTCGCTCACTCGCTTTCATTTTTTCGATGACAACAGTTTTCTCAGAATCGGTGAGATTTTCCTTATCTAAAATAAAGCAAATCGAATTAAACTATTCCTATGTTGATAGTATTACAAAATTATAATTCTGTAAAACAATATCTTAAATTAACCCAAAAAAGGCTTTATTTTGTAAAAGTCTAAAGCAGAAATGTTATCAACAGGAGTTGAAAATGTTCAAAAAATAATAAAATAGTGGAAGTAGCCTATACATTCTTATTCCCAGGACATAAAAGCAAGGGAAGTAACCAATGATCGGGAAAGGGAAGACTTGCAATTAACATAATGGGTCGTAACAGAAACGAAGTCTCTTATAGAGGAAAATGGTGCTTAAGTATTATCACTTCGATCAGTTTCGCCAACACTGCACCTAAGTCATTTTGGTATGTTCCAAATTCATTTTCACATAGCAATTTATCATAAAATAAGTAGACAAAACACAAATATATAACTTAGTGCATGCAAAAAAATTAGAAAAATATTTAAATTTAAACGACAGGCAAATTTATTTTCAGATTTGGTGAAAATGGTCGACGAGATAATGCGTATGTACCAGGAAAATATTCTTTAAAGTACTTCTTCGTCGATAGCGTTTGCTTGAAGCTCTCCGCCAAATAAAATGCACTAAAAATACTAAAACAGAAAATACATGCATCAAAATAAAAACATAATGGTACTTTGGGAATGTCCTGTCGACCATTTTCGCCGAACCCGATATTATCGCCAAAAGATAGCGCCTGCACCAATAACCACAAATTTTATCACTCTGTTTTATCATTTTTTATTTCTTTTTATCAAATTTTATCATTTTTTTAAAATTTTGTTTTGATTCCTTTTATTACGTATTTTTACACTTACTTTCTTTTGTTATTATTATTATTATATGATAAATTTAATGAATGTTAATTTTAGAAATTGCTTTTCATTATGATGACGCCAAAGGATTTGTGCATTTTCGCGAGACTGGTCGACGGGATAATACCAAAGTACCAACTTAACATAAAACCTAGTTAAAACACGGCCAGATATATTGAAAAATACTCAGGTTCGTGAAAATCAGAGGTGGGCAAACTTTTTTGGTCGAGGGCAAAAAATCGAGAGAAAAAAGTTTGGTGGGCCAAGTAAAAATTTCTAAAATAAAAATAAACGATATACAAGTTTTAATTTAAATATTTAATGAGATGAATGAAATTGCGATTTCATTTTTAAAAGTTCCTTATATTGAGGTTCGAAGTGAGATGTATTTAGTTTAAGGTACAAGGCCAAATGTTTGTCTGTTAGTCTAGATATGATATTTTCTAAGGTTCGTAGTTGAAGACACTTGTTCACATATATAAGATGAAGCAAACATAGCTCTGACTTTCTGGTCATGAAATATTAAGTTTGGGAAACTAGCTTTTGGTAATGATTTGTACAACTCATACTTTGGCATACTTAAAAACAACTGCTTCAGATGGCGTTTTACGGCTATTCTGTAAAGAACTTCTGCTTTCAACATTTTACCAATTGAATCTGTCTAACTATTTTCATCAATTTATGTTTTGTAGAACAAAAATAGAGAAAATAAAAGGTCATCAGTACTTTGCTAAAAAGGAAATAACAAAAATAGCTTTAAACAAAGTAGACAAGAAAATGGATGTATATTGTTTATATTTGCCACGAATTGGCAAGTTAAAATTCTATCCGCGGGCCGGATAAAATCTTCTGACGGGCCACAGTTAGCCCGCGGGCCGTAGTTTGCCCATCCCTGGTGTAAATAATACAACGTCGCCAATACCGTGACCCACTTGGCGACAATTCAATGAGCACTTAGAAATATAGACTGCCTCTTTTTTAGATGACGGGAAATAATAATTAAATTTTACTTGCCAAATTTGCGTCAGAACTTGAACTAAATATACTATTTCAATACTTTATCTGAACTATCTTTCGTACAGCCTTCCTTAATTTTAATATTTTGTCATTTGCTTATCACTTATAGAAAAAGTTTTATATCAAGCTTAGTCATTATAGAATACTGAATGAGTGATTTAAATACTTAGAAATTAGAAACTGTAGAAAACAATGTTTTTGAAAAGTATCCACTTTCAATGAACTAGTAATATTTTAGATTGAAGATAAGAAAACATCGAAAACTAATATTTAAATCTCTTTCAGTTGAGTTATTAAAGTTTGAACAAAGAATATGAAATATTTTTCAATGAATATGGAACATATATAAGCAAAATGTAATTTAAGTGGATGAAAGTGCATTTAAACTTGATTCAAGATTTAGAAAAATCAGCTTACTTTGATTCCTTGTACTTATTAAAGTACCCAAGTTAAATATATCACTAGTATCACCACCTGGAGGTTTGCGGATTCTCACAAAATTGGTATTATACTCCGTATTTTTTGACGATGAGTTATGCATTTTGTTTTCAAAAGCCACTGAAAACTTTATCTACGTTTTTACTCTAAAGAAATCTTTTCGACGGAATAATATTAAAATTAGTGTAATATTTATTTTATCTTTTTATTACTATTCTTTAGCGAGAGCGCGTGAAACTAAAAATTGATATGAAAGAAAACTAGCTCTTCATAAAAAAAATTTCCAGCTACAAATCATAGTGATTTTTTTTTTGAAGTGAGAAGCCACCAAAAACAATAACTTCAACGACAATTGGAGAGAAAAAGTTAAGAAAGATACAAACGAAAAAAAAGGTGCTTTTTTATTTTTATTTATTTATTTTTTACAGTTTCTACAATACTAATTGATAAACATCATCTTTAACAAGATAATGGACAGTTCAAAACTTTAATTTTGAACAGGTTTATAGTTATTTCTTTCCATAGACATTTAGTATTAAGATTTTTCGAGCATAGATACATTCTTTCAAAATTTTTTGTTACATATATATCAATGAATTTCATGCATCCCGTATGATATCCATTAATAAAAATCCACTACATCAGTGCATTAATGGATTTTTGAGTACACTCATTAATTTCATGCATGTTTACAAAACATTTCTGACAAATATATGAATGAATTAGCCGACCAGGTAGCCGAGTGGTTAGCGTGCCTGACTGCAGAGCTGGTGGTTGCGGGTTCGAATCCCGCTCAGGGCATGGATGTTTCTTTATCTCTCTGTGTTCTATGTCCTTTCTTCTGTGTGTTTGTGTGAGTGTAACCCACCCTATAAACGGGTTTGTGGTTGTATTACGTGTGCGACACTACCCCACCGCCGTGGCTTAGTCAGAGGTGCTCACTGGGTAACGATAAGAGAGTAGCAATTCTGGCATTTCTGAGGCCAATGGGAAATAGACCCAAGTGCCAGCCATTAACCAAAAAAAAATATGAATGAATTTCATGCGTCACGTACGAAGTTTATTACTAAATATTGATTTTCATACGAATGAATTAACGAATTTATGCGCAGTTACAAAATATTTTTCAAATATATGTTAAAGAATCAAATGAGTATATGACTTTATGTGTCAAATGAGAGGTGAAACGGTGGAGTTACTTCCTTCAGCTTTATGTATGACAACTTTTTTTTTCCAAAATTTGTTGATCTGTTAAATATTTATGATACGTTAAATATGTTAAATATATATTCAACCTTTAATTAATCTAGATCCTTGGGAAAATTATATTATATCGCTTTTAACGCTTTTATACTGCGGAGTGTATAACAAACGATTTAAAATATCATTTAAAGAATGGAAAGAGATTGAATGGAAAATTTTACAACATTTTGTTTAGGAAACTAGTTAAAAGTTCAAAATATGTTAATAATTTCATTTACAGATGGCGCTGTTAACTTGAAAAAAAACTATGTCTTTTGCTTCATGCCAGACCACTTCAACTGAAATACTTCTGTAAGATATTATGTACTCATGCACACCGTATTTCTTGTAAAATAATTTACTTATTCTATGTCAGTTAGTAGATGCCAACGAGTATAATTTTGCGGTTGCCATGGTGATAGTTTTGGAATATGAATAGTTTTTGAGTGAGAGTAAGATCTTCTGTTAGAATGGCAATACTGTTATTTTGTTGTTGAGTTAATAAATCTTCCCTTTTATTAAACGTAACAGTAGAGTTTTCTTAATTATTTGAGTTTTATTTGAGATCTTTTTCAATTTTGTATTTTTTTGACAAGTTCTATTTGTATCTGTAAATTTATTTCTCAAACTTCAAAGCTCTCGGCTCTTGCAAAGAGTGTTTATTTTCTAAGCAGTATTTAAGTTTTGTTTTACTCAGAATTTTGTAAATAACTCTGAATTTTGACGAGAATAAGTTAGAGGGCTTTGTAAGAAGAATGCTGCAAATTCTACCTTTCATCTTCTTTGACTTTTTTTTAAATCAAGTAAAGTAATTTTTTTTTAATTTTCAGACAAGTCAATACCACAACAGTGCACTGTGGACAATATCAGTGTGGTAAATATCACTAAAAGTACACTACGGACAACAAAAACTTGAATTTCTTTTATCTAATATGATCGGATTTTTATGTGCAAGCTAACTAAATAGTGCTTTTAACTGTAGAAAGATGGAACATTGTTATTTACCTAGAAAGAGGCCATCCTGGTCTTTCCCCGATTGTCTGTGTACAGATCAATAATTCTCCCAAAATCTTGAAATATAATCTTAATTCATATAATAAAACTTAAAAATTCAATGATATTATATTTGATTTAGTTACTGGAAATATTTGATGACACGGAACACTGGTTTTTCAGTTAAGATTATACATTAGTTTCCTTCATAATTGAGTTTTCTGTTATTTATAAATGATAATTATAAATACTTTGAAATACTTTAATTTTTTGAATGTAACTGGGGAATCTTATGTATAGTGAAGGTTACTTTTTACCCAAAACTACCTGGGTTTGTGGTATACACACCCAAATACCTAAGGAGCCACTCTGATTCCCCCCGTCATTCTATGTAGGTATAAAGTTCTATACATTTGTTTCTATAAGAATTAACACATAAACATATAGAATTAACACATAGAAATAACCTACTCTCTCTCTCCCTCTCTTTCAGTAAACATAACATTTGTTTCCACGGATTCGGGTTTTAACCTTTAAAATAACGAAGGAGTACGTACCGGCAAAGAGAAACGAAAAATTTTTTCAACGTCTGTTCTATACATTTTTTCCTTGTTAGATAAATGTGGGTTATTAGTTTACTGAAAAACCTTTGTTCTTCGTATTTTATTATCAAAAAAGTGAGAAATTTTTAAATTATTCGAAAGAAAATTTCAATCTTTTTATCGAGAAGGTATCAGTCCCTTTAATATATTTTACGTGGCATTTAAATGGCAGAAGGTAACACACCAACTTCATCACCTTTGTCTCCTTATAACAAAAACCTCCCCATAAAGCCAGAATTCGGACTCTATTTTTCTCTTTGTGAGGCATAGTTTAGGGGAAGTGTTAGTTGGAATAGTTGCAACGCCGAAGGAACTGAGACTGTTATTTATGGTATGCGATAAAAAGCCCCTTCTTCTCATCACCTGTAGTAATCCTCTGGGAAAATAACCCGGAAAAACAGGAGAGGTCATAAAGTTTGGATAATATTTCCCTCCAAGAACAATGAATCTACAAATCGATTTTTCTTTAGGCACTTTTCTATTTGTTAGGTGGAATCGGAGCTTTTAAGAAGGATGCAACATTTGAAGAATCGAAACGTTTTTTCGAAGAAGTTATCCCTTTTTATTTTAATTTTTCAAAACTATATGTTTTTTAACTTTTTTATTTATTATTTTTTTTTAATTTCATTTTCTTCAGTCTTTTTTGAATATTATAATATTGTACAGATGTGGTGCAAGCTTTTTGGGCTCAATAAATGTTTAAGCAAATGAGAATAAAGAAAAAACAACGCAGTGTTATCCAAATAAAGATAGCGAATACTTAACGCTGTTTTTAGAAAGCTATGTCGCCAAGGAAAATATAAAAAAAAATTATTTTAAGTGCTTTACACTTGAAACAACGCGATGATTTTAAACTATATATACTGGGTAGTTCCGATTCAATGGTACAAACTTCAAGGGTAGATACTGGATATTGCAACAATCATTTACTGCAAAGGAATGTATGGGTGCAAGTGACGCACAAAAAATAAGAGACGAAAGGAAAGACAAAGTGCTTACTGAAAGCGTCGTTGACACAAGTGTAATGCTTACAATAACTGTTCAAAATTGTGCCCTCCAACAGTGATAAATGCTTGACAGCGTCGGTGGAGCGATTGGTATGCACGTTCGAAAATGCCAGGTATTTTGCGCACACGTGCAGCAGCTTCGAATATTCGTGCAACGAGGTCCTCATCTGGGTGAAGTAAAGTCGCATAAACAAGATTCTTCAGATACTTGTGAATTCGGGTCCCCATAAAAAGAAATCGAAGCTCGGGAGATCGGGGTGGCCAAGGGATTGGTCCACCATGTCCAATCCATCGTGCCTCACACGCGTCATTAAGTAAGTGCGCACATCAGTGCTGAAGTTGGCTGGCACCCCATCTTGCTGAAATCACATGCGGTTACAAATGGTGATCGGAACATCCCACAGTAGTTCTGGTAGCGCATGTTCCAGAAAAATACTATAACATTCGCAATTAAGTCACGTTGGTAGTCAGTATGGGCTAATCAAAATGTCGTTGACTATACCAGCCCACACATTCACACAAAATCGTTGTTGATGCTCATGTGGTCAAGGATTCTCGGTTGCCTAACACACTGGAAATTTGCTCATTAAAGATGCACTCGTGGGCAAACGCCGTCTCATCTGTAAATAGCTCATAAGCACAATGTTATGTCATTTAATTTTGCAAAAAAAAGCTTTTTGACGGAAGTTTCTTTAAAAAAAATTTAGTCTTAATGAAAAATCATTATTTATAAACTAAAAAAAAGTAAGATGAAAAATGCTTACGATAAAAAAAAAACAATCCTAAGATTCCTCATATTCAAATAAAAAATTTCTATGTTGTTTTTTTAGTCTTAAAGTTCTAAATCAGAAGTAGAATATCATTCTGTAGTTAACTATCATCAAATTATGAAAAAAAAAATTTATAAGTACATTTTTTATTATAAACATTATAACACTTACCTGCTTTATAAATCCGGAGAATTTCAAAATGAAATGTTCCTCGTTTGAAAATTTTATTCTCACGTAGATTATCCTTTCATTACTTTAAGATGACATACCAAACAATACAATTTTATAATTGTAAGATCTCGTTATGAATTTTAATATGTAACTTATAAACAGAATAGCTAAATTCTTATTGAAATTAATTATTCAAAATTAAAAAAAATACTTACCAAGAAAATGATAAAAATTTCTTAATAATCAACACAAATGATACTATTTCAAGTAATTCGGATGATTTTTTATTAGTGTTTTCCGAATTATATAGATATAGACATGTATACTATTCAATAAAAAAAAGAATATTCTATGACTATTACAGTTCTGCACTTGTGAAATCACCTTTACTCATTGGAAAGCAGTAAGCAATGTGAACTTGAGTAACTTCCCTTTAATTCATAATGATTTGAAGACAAAAAAATATATTTTACCTTAATATTCACATCTTTAACAGTATGCGATCATGAAATTTGAAGTTATCAGACGCAAGTTTGTTTATAATGGAAAGGGGAAAAAATTATTGAGAAATTGTTCTTCAATTGTTGGTTCGTTCTGTTTCCAAATAATTTACCACTGTTCTGAGTCGTTTTTTGAAGTTCTTCTGCCTTTTTCTTAGGGAAAGTTTGCTTCTTATTTGCTGCTGAAAAAAATAGCTTCCTATTTTACCAATGATTCTGATAGAACTAAATGAAAACTTAATAAACAAAACAGTCAAAAACTCCTCTCCGCTAGAAGGCGTATTCAAGCGTTGAGATCGTGAATTGTTTTCCTATAAATATTTTTACATCCTAAATTTAAAGGGATGCTATTATTACGCTTTTGATTTCGTTTGCTTTCTAAATTAATAGTTTAAGGATTGCTATTATTATTATTATTAGAATAACGTTATTATACGTCACATTTTACGATAAAGTTATTGAAATCGGTGTCAGATCTTATTAACCGTTTCACAATTATTATTTTCTTAATTTCAAACTCCATTAATATTCTACTATGAATTATAGCTAATGAGATTCGTTAAATGATTCAGAAATTAACTTTTAGTTTCATGCACAAAGTGATGAATGCAAAAATTGTAATTAAAATATACATCCGTTTGTTTGGTAAACAAAATTGTTAAATTACATTTGTGAGCTCACCAAATTTCTTATTAAAATATACTTTTAATTTTAAATGTTATTTCAAAAAATGATTACTTTGAAAAAGGATTTATGTCCACTAATAGACCTTAATAGTATCACACTGGGAATTTTTGGACGTGGGAAATAGCGGCACAAGTGTTCTTTTATGAACATGCATTTTTTGTTGAATAATTTCAACTGTTTTATGCCAAGAAACAATTATTGCGAAGCAATCATCAGGGTTGGAGAGCGTCAGCGAAAAGGGGGCTTATCCTCCTAATACAACAATAAATATTTACGTTAAAGGGTAATAACTTTAAACTACGCTGCTATTTGTTTATTACCAGGTGGTGCAGATCCAGTGCAACACTTCAAAAACTGACAAACACATACATTTGGAAAGCATATAATTTAATTGTAGATCACCTCCATTTTATAATAAATATAATTTGTACATAAAGACAGACATGCTGGGCTCTAGTAAATTGGCCGCTCGAGCTTGAATTTGTCTCAAATACGTCGTTTCTGCGACTGTTCCAATTGACTAGTTCCTCGAATGAATTTGATAGACATCAACCCTTATTTTGACGCCCTTCCACGAATTCGAACACCCGCAAAGCTTTAGTATTGAATTATTCATAGTTTCTAGTAAGGTTATTGTAATAAAATGCATAGATTTGGAAATCTATTAAAGCTGAAATATGTTGATATTAACAGAATAATTTTCCATTGCGAGGAACCTTCAAAAGGAAAGATGTTAGAGAAATATTTTTTTGACACAAAAAAGAAATTCGATAAAAATTAATTAGCTTAATTCGAAAAATTCGACAATTTTGAGGAATTTCATTTTATGAATTCTGCAAAATTGCAAAAAAACATGCAAAAGAGAAATGAAATACAAAAATTATTTTTTGTAATGAAAACTCAGTTACGAAGAAATTATTCAGAGTTATTTTTTAACCTTTCTAAAATGGCTGTAGAAATGTTTAATGTATACGGTGTTATGGTAGACGCATACCGTCATACCAATTATTGGTAATAGATTTTGGAATATATTGCACTATACTTGTATTAGAGCCGTGGTGGCTCAGGGGGTAGAGCGTTCGTCTTCCATTGAGGTGAACCGGGTTCGAATCCCAGTGATAGCTGGTCGACACGAATTCCACATCCGGCTTTCATCAACCATAGTGATGACATAAAATACCCTCAGTGGTGGACGGATCATGCGCTAGAGGCCCCTTGACGTCAGGTTAAGCGTCCTCGTTTTCCTCTCCATGCAACGCAAATGAGGGTTAGTTCCATCAAACAAATAGTCCTCCACGAAAGATAGTTTCACTCAATGCATTCGGAGTTCCCTTGTCTTCTAGATTGGGTTCAAAATTACAAGGCTACAGAGTTGAACATTTGAAGTTGTGTACCCAAAATTGTGTCAGCTGTTCAACGATGGTTATAAAATATACTTGTATGTAATTATTGCTCGAGAGTAATGTGAGGAAATAGTACATGGCGTAGCAATGGGATGAGTTTTCTAACTAGTCTCATGACAGAGAAGGAAATAATTTTAATACTTTTGCTATCTACTACGTTGAAATGTCCCAAAATCATATTTATGATGATTTGTGTGATTTAATGGCTGCCGGAGACATTTTAAACTACAACTAAAATTTAATAGATAAAAAACTTTAGCACCATCGAGAACATCTCTCAAAAATTGTTTAAATTAAAGAACTATTCCGCTCGGGCAAACAGCTAGACGCTGAAAAAATTTTGGTTGTCTTGTTCAAAACTAATTAATGTGTTAGGATTGGATGAGAGATTAGAAAATTAAAATATTTAAACACCGTTGTAATGTTTATAATTATTTACAGTTGAAAATATTAAAAAATTGTACAACTGTATTCAAATATTTTATAGTTGTACAGTTGTGAATTGTAAATACAGCTTCAAATACAATTAAAAACGGCTGCGTTACCACTAAAGTTTGTATGTTGTACAAAGAAATTTCGAAAACTGAGAAAGAAGGTCACACAAAGGAGGCTATTAAAAAAATAAATATCGACTCAAGAATCAGTTTTTTTCTTTCTTTTTTTTGTAGCTTAAGCTGTGCCTTGGGGAGAAAAAAACATTTTCTGATTTTTTTGCCAAAAGGATACGTTTTGATAGTCTAAAACTATACAGAAAAGTTTTGCAACAGACAATTCTTTGAAATAATGCTAAGTATACGGATTTTCTATATGAAACATATGTCAAACATTCAGAAAATTACATACAAAAAAAAATTTGAAACGCATGTGCAAAATAAACGAAAAATAAATTTTAGGGACAAAAGTTAAGCTTTTAAACAAATCAATATAAAATTGCCTTTAAAGCTGTTCTAATATTTTTAAAAAATTATTATATTGTAAATGGCTATCTCCTGCCCTCCTCCGACACTATGTAAACTATCGGCAACCTATTTTATCTAACTTTTGCGGCTACTATCCATATTATATGGGTCAAGAATTTGAGACCGTTAAAAAAAGGGTATGTACTTTATTTACGTCACACTACAGCTGCACAAGGGCTGTTGATGGTAGTCTGGGAAACATCTGCGAGGATGATCCAAAGACATGTCATCGCAATTTTGATCCTCTGCAGAGGGGACGGCTCCCCTGCTTTGGTAGCCCGACGACCTGAACGCGGAGTTGAGCACTTCACGGTGCAACAGTTTCGAGAACCGATACCACACACCCTCGATCGCTATGCAAGCTGAAAAAAGTGGAGACCCACCGGCTTACTGGCCGCAGCCAGTGGTGCTTGACTTCAGTTTTCTACTGGCAGCCGTATCTTTACGATCAATCCACTGCGGGACATAAAAAAAGACATATTTAATCAAAATAAGAAAATTTTTGAGTTTCATTTCGCATTTTGAAATATGTTTAGCCATATTTGAGGTTAGTCCCTCAAACATTAAGATTGAGTCATAGTACGTTGAAATTATGATCGTTAGATTAAGAGTTATTCAGGAAGTTCCCTTATATGTTTTGGGCATTTCATCGATAACTGCGGCTATAACAGAACACCTTTCATTTTTTAAAACATAATAAATGGCATTTAAAAATACACTTTTAAAAATGATCACAAGGAAATTTTAGATTCCCCATAATATTTAGAAAAAGATTTTTATCGTAAGAACATAATGATATTAATAATAATAGTAATAATTGCGGATAGAAAAAAAAATTTGCAAAGGATCTTCGCAAACAAATGGAGCGATAGGAAATGAAAGCTAAATTGAAAGCAAAGCAATCTAACTGTGGGAGGAAAAAGAAATTGCCTTAATAACATAGAGGTAATCAATATGAATAGCACATCTATCTCTTGCAGAAGATTTTTACTAAGTGATTTAGCTTCGTGTTTGCTCTAACAAATCTTATGGGAATATGTATTTTCATTACCTATTTCTTGTATTATTGTTTTGTAAGCCTGGTGTTTCGTTTTGAATGATTTTTAATATTTATTTTATTTTCAGTGTTAAGTGTAAATTAAGGATTAACATCATTTGCCTTCAAAATAAATAAAGAAAATATTTTTTGAATTATTATTTATTACGTTTAAATACTCGTATTTAATCTTTTCATGCTAGTAAATATTTTCTATTAAAACATAACGCTACAAAGTAGGTGGCCTTTATCGAACTAAAGTTTAAAAAGATAGCCAGTGAGAAATATTTACAGGTTTATCTAAAAATCACTGGAAATAATATATACAGGGGGTTTAGGATGACCTGATACGATGTTTTCGCTATCAAAATTTTTTAAGGAGAATGTACTGGAAATAATTCGTAAGGAGCCACTGACAATTAAGAAAGGAAGTTACGTAAAAATCATGAAAAATATTCACTTTAGATTCAGTAATTTCCCAGAAATAAATAACTGGAAACTACTTTAAGGCCTTGAGACAATTTTTTTTAAAAATATTTTATAACCGCCACTGAACCAATGAACCTATTCTGAGTTTACGACGATGAATGATCAACTCCGCAGCCCTGTCATTTTGGACCCAATCGAAAAGACGAGGCAATTCCTGGATTCAGCATCGCGAATGGAGGTCTTTTTGATGGGACTAACCCGCATTTACGTTACATGGAGATTAGAACTATGAAAACCGCTCACCGTTAGTCCAACTTCAGGGGATTCTAACAGATTTTCCATCTACCACATAGGATTTATGTCAATGCAGTGCTCCGTGCGGGCCGGGAAAAGAGTTCATATCGACCAGCCAACGGTGGAATTCGAACTCGGGTTATCTCATTGGAAAACGAGCGCCCTATCCCCTTATCAACCGTGACTCGGCCCTTAGACATTAAGCATTTTCCGCATTTGCAACTATTGCCGAGAACGTTAACTCTTTGAGTAACCCCGACCGAAGACGCAATGGATGAAGACTCTACCCACCACACAAGATGAATGGCCTCTTACCCGTGAAATATAAGTACAAAATTATTGAACTGTGTAAAATTTAGTCCTGATTCAGAAATGAACAGCATAAAACTGAACCGGTATTTTCGTAACTCTGTTATCAAGAAACTCGGTTACATGCGTTTAAGAAAAAAATCGAGATTCTTGTTTTTGTGTAATTTCACAGAAATTTTTTACCATCTATATAAATCATGTCATGTCACAGCTGAAACTGAGATTTTTATATTAAATTTACATGATCACGAATTTCTATACTATTTCCGATTTTCAATAAATTCGCAGGCATTTCATACTTCTTATTTTTAGGTGAATAACATTTTAAGTAATGAAATAACAACATTAAAAAAGATTCTATATTCCTTTTTAAGAACTGTTGGTTGCCCTATTCTTACATGTTGAAAAAATTATTTTCTTTGGTGCTGCATTTCTCAGAAACTAAAACATCGATTGTTAGAAACTGTTTTCTTTTCTTCTTTTTTTAACATTTCTCCATTATTCTTTTTAAAAAAAAGCATTATCCAAATATCCTTAAAGAAGAAATCCTTAAAAAACAGAATCTCTATTATCATTTTTTTTATTGATTCTATTCCACTTATTTGATTAAATTTTATCAGCTAAATTAAATAAGGTCCATCACAAATTTCGGTAGAAAAATATTTTTTACAAATAATGTTTATTTAGCAACATTATAAATTAAATTTGATGCAATTTTGTCAGCTAAAATGAATAAGGACCGTCACAGATTTCAATAGAGTAATATTTTTTTTAAATAATGTTTAGCTAGCTCCATTTTATAAATCAAATGTTTACTGATTTAGCTCCATTATTACTTAAATTTGAAGAAATTTTATCAGTTTCTCTAAATAAGAGCCACCACAAATTTCGGTAAATTAATTTTTCTTTTTTTTTTTGTAAATAATGTTGATTATACTCCATCTTAGCTTAGATTTTTATTGCTTAAATGGTATCAAATTTTATTTTTTTATTTGAAGTAACAGACCACAATACTTTTATTTTCAGTTAGGTTAATAATTTTGTTTTTGTTGAGTAACACTTGCAGTTGCCAAAGGCCAACACTTTAGTCCTATAACCGATAAGTACCCATATCTGTTTTTTTTTTCTGTATTAATCAATTTATTTGAATAAAACAATTCAATTTATTTGATAAATTCCTTGCATTTTTATCGAATTGGAAAGAAAACCAATTGAATAATGTCCAAAAACACTCAAGAAATTTTTTTTTCTTATTATCGAATCTTTATTCCTATAATAAATCGAAAAAACCTTCCATTCATTTATCAAAACAAAAATGGGAAGTTAATAGCTTTTATATACCATTAAGTTACTTAAAAACCATGAAACGATAAACAAAACAGAAGGGAATCAAAGAAATAAATTGAAAAGTGTATCTGAGAATCAAGGATTGCAAATTTCAGTACTTTTTCGCTATAAAAATATGACAAAAGTTTTTTGTTTTTTTCGCTATTATAAATGACATTACAGTTGATTAGATTGAATTTTCCAGAAACATAAGTTATTGTTGTTGTTTTCATTAAAGTATGCTTGGATTCATTTATTGAAAGCACTTTGTAATTGGGTACTCGTACTTCAAGAAGAAGAAGATCACAGATACCCACACACGTGACCCATGACATTAGCTGATCGTATATAACCAAAATGGCGTGTTAAAGTTAAGTGTCTCTACCTAAGTTAGAATGTTAATGAACGTGAAGTCAATTAAATACAGTGCTGTATCGCACACCGAATTTATTGAAATATAATTCTCTCTCGTCTACGTCTTTTGCTTTATTATTTCTTTTGTGTATTTTATAGTAACCGTGATATATTTTCGTTTTGTATGCCTGGCAACTTCGATGCATAATTAGTTTGTTTATGCTTTACATGGTTTCGTGTCTGTTTTTTTGTTAAGCAAGAAATATAAAGTAAAGGAACTGAAATATTTGGTAAAGAATTATAGAATGTGTCATTTAAAGGAATTGATATTTGGTGGGCTCGGCTTGCTTGGAATAGAATGGAAAGAACAGTCAACCCATTGAAGTGCAGTAATTCCATCTAATTTATTATTAACGGTTATTCAAAATTTTATAGTTAAGAGTAAAGTAATTTTTAAAGTAAATTAGTTTCATTTTTCAAATAATTATTTTTTAAATACATCGCAGTATCGTTAATCGGAAAATTATTTTTTTAAATAATCGAATTTTAGTAAAGCCTTAAATTGCAAATACACCACGAAGTTGTTGTAATTTTTTTAAAATTTTACTCAGTTTAAAAACTAGTAATATTATATTGAGAAAAAATCGGAAGTTTTAATGGTTCGTATAATTTTTGGGAAAAATATACTTGAGGGTGCCCCTTGGCGACTTATGTTTGGCGCCATACTTGTTTGCTCGGAAAGCCGTGGTAACCCACAAACAGGACATTTATATCTATTACTAATTAAACCTTCATTCATACACCAGTCAATCACTGCTTTTTTTTTTCATTGTTATTCAAATCGTACAGAAACTTAAGATTTATCTTATTTACAGTATTCATTTTTAGTACCAGAAGCAAAAATAACCTTACCAGCCGGTATCCAAAGTAGAACTAACGGATCTCTGAAATTACATTTGAAAACAACGCTAAATTCTAAACTAATCAGAATCACAATTCAAATCTAAGCCAATCAGAATCACGATTGGTTTTCAACATCACCCAGCTTGGCGATCAATCGCGATCACAACTTGGCGGGGGCACCCTCAAGTATAGTCTACCCTAATTTTTATTTGAGAGCCAAATTATTTACTTCTAATTTTTTTTTCGCTCAAGGCAGACCTTTAAAGTTGGGCGATAAATGAGGTAAGAAACTAATGTGACAAAAATTAAATGAATTTCTAAGATTTAACCCATTGAAAACGTTTAGGGTAAAAATATACTTGAAGGTGCCCCTTGGCGAAATTGGCAACTTATGTTTGGCGTCATTCCTGTTTGCGCGGAACACCATGGTAACAAGAATGGCTGCCAAAATATAATGATATTTCAATAAAACATTGGAAAATTTCAGCAAAACATCGGCCAAAACTTAATAAAATTGCAACGAGCAAAATTAATAAACCCAATAAAATACATTTTGAATCGAAACAAAAATTAATGTAGCATGCACAGAAAGAAAAGGAAAAAAAACAACTCACTTCTTCGTTAAGCTTGAATATCCTCAGATTTAAGTGCACCGAGTTCTCTAATAGCAGTTAGATACTGCCTAAATTTATCATGATCAGAATCCGTGTACCTCCATCGCCAAATAAATTTGGCGAAATACGAATCGAAAATGGCGTCTGTGGTACTACCGGATTGGCGATGACATTTTTTTCTAAAGTCCATATTCATGACTGCCCACATACCTTCGATCTTATTGACCAGAAGCAAAAGTAACGTAAAACTAACGGACCTCTGAAATTACATATACCGTTGAACATTTAAAAATAAGTTAAAATCTAAACCAATCAGAATCACGATTGGGTTTCAACATCGCCCAGGTTGGCGATCACAACTTGGCGAGAATCAAGGGGCACCCTCAAATATAGTCTACCAACGTTTAGTTTTAAAATTTTTGTTTCATTTAATTAGTAACCACTTAGGGTAATGACTTAAACCAATTACACGAACTTATGGCTTCGCGGTTCCACACTCTCAATAACCACCAAGTTTTAGATCTGATATGAATAACTCCCCCCCCCCTTTTTTTTTTAATCCACTTGCATAAAATATTTTAAGTGATTTTATTTTATTATTTTATTTCAACTTTTCGTCTGTTCTAACAAAACTAACAAAATATGGATCAAAATTTGCATCAGACAGATTCATTAAAATTTTTAACTCTAACTAATGCGCAGGTAGTCAAAATTTGATTGATAAAGGGCCCTATTTGAAGCTAAAAGGACAATACAAGACCTGCTTAAATCATGGTGGCTCAATAAATAGAGCGCTCTCCTCCCAATAAAGAACCTAAAATTCGAATCCGGGATAGAGGGTCGATTCGAATGCTTCTGCTCTCGACTCGCACCGACCACAGTGATGAAGTAAAATATCCTCAGTGGAAGACTGATCATGGGTTAAAAACCACTTATCAGGCTAACAGTGAGAGATTTTTGCTCTACATGTAACGAAAGTAGGGAGAAATTTCATCAAAATGTCCTCCAAGGAGTCTAGTTTGTCCCTCGCCTTCTGATTTGGCTTCAAAATTGCCAGGTTGCGGAGCTGAACAGTCGCAAACTTTAAAAAATGACAGCTATTCAATAAAATGAAATAAATCCTGCTTTTTGCAATGAAGGAACATTGGTTATTAGCACAGAGCTCAAATTCAGTTTTGAACTCAGTATAATCTATTATATATAATTCTCTTACGTGGCTCCCAAATTTTGGCTGTATTTCTTTTCCGCCGGTGGCAACGTTTGCTTTGTTTTGTTTACGTTTTGAAAACATCAAAGCATTCTGCCTTTTAATGATGTGTTTCTGATCTAATATATATAATTCTCTTACGTGGCTCAGTAAAGATGTAAATTGCAATGACCATATCATTAAAATCATTACTAAAGCCTTCATGGTTTATTAATTAAACTAAAACTAAAATGTATACCCAAAAAATGTCAC
>NC_092211.1:87939105-87946374 GCF_043381705.1 Parasteatoda tepidariorum
AAGTAAATATTTAAGTGTTGTGAAAAGAATCTTATTTAGTTGTACAAAGTACTTCAGCCAAAATTTGGGAGCCACGTAAGAGAATTATATATATTAGATCAGAAACACATCATTAAAAGGCAGAATGCTTTGATGTTTTCAAAACGTAAACAAAACAAAGCAAACGTTGCCACCGGCGGAAAAGAAATACAGCCAAAATTTGGGAGCCACGTAAGAGAATTATATATAAAATTACCAAACGTGTAGAAGCAGAGTGAGATTTGAGCCCTCGAGTTAGCTGAAAAGTTGTCGAAATTTTCATTGGCGATATAATGACGTTAAATTTTTGTGATCAGGAGATGAAGAAAGATAGCATTATCAGAGAGCACGGAAATACGGTAGTGATTTAAATGTTTCATTTAGTTGGTAATAGATATTTCGGTTGAGATTTCAACTTACACACAAATGAAAGCGAGTTAAGAAAAACAGAGAAAATCACTCACAAAACTAAATTTTTTCATAACTCTCAACAGCAATTTCAGAATGTAATTTACGGCAACAGTGCATTATTTGAGCCGTGGTGGCTCAGGGGAGAGTGCGTTTTGCTTCCAATGAGGTGAACCGGGTTCGAATCCCAGCAATAGCTGGTCGATACGAATTCCGTACCCGGCTCGCAACGACCACAGTGCTGACGTAAAATATCCTCAGTGGTAGGCGGATCATGGGTTAGAATCTCCTTGCCGTTAGGCTAACCATAGGAGTTTTTCGTGGTTTTCCTATCCATGTAATGCAAATGCTCCACCAGAAAGTCCTTCATGAAGGCAAATTTCTCCCAATACTTAATCTAAGAGTTTCCTTGTCTTCTGGATTGGGTTCAGACTTACAAGGCTACGGAGTTGAACATTAGCAGTCGGAAACCCTAAATTGAGTATAATGTTCAACAACGGTTATAAAATAAAATAAAAAATAATGAATTATGTAAAATAATGTTGATATGTTCCCCTGAAAAATATAAGCAACGAATTGATTTTATTCCTATAGATATTTACGTATTTTCATCACGATTTTCGAAAACCCATAAGAGAAAACGAAATAAAATAGAATAAATTTTAAGAAATCTCAAAAACTGTTTCGCCAAGTTACAACTGCGTTTTCTTTTATCATTTAAGTTTCGAGGGAGGATTTTTGAAATTCAAATCCCAGAGTAGATAAGAGATCATATTTTCTATATAGAAAAACCGAGTATCTCGTTGCCATGACAATGGCAAGTTAACGGTACAATCCCTTTTTTTATGCTTTGTATGTTTATGTACCGTCATGTGGGGCTACTTTGTGCAGCTGGGGCTACTTTGTGCAAATTCGAATTTGGCACTTTTCAAGTGCTGCTATTCAGTATTATAATTTTTTCACGTCAAAAATGTGTGGAATTTGAAGATAGAAGTCTCCTCTATTACTACAAACATTTTTTTCGAATTTTAAAGCAATCTCAAAGTGTGTTTTGTTTATCCAATGTCAACAACTTTCCGAGAACGTCGGACGTCGAAAAGTGTGCGTGGAAACTTTAGCTGTGAAATGCAAATTTATTTATATATTAATAAACAATTATATCATGTTAGCGTTAGAAAATTTTGAAAATTAATAACAAATAAACGGAAAATAAGAAAAAATGCACTGTGGGGCTACTTTTTGCAAAGTTTCATTCGTTTTTTTTTCGACAGAAAAATGGTCAGACGTTATTAAAAAAATACCTGGAACGAGAAACTACCGTGATTACACTTTAGAAAAGCTGCAACAATGTTTGCAAGCTTCAAGCATTTTATGTTCAAATTTATCAATATTATAAATGTTAATGAATATGTAATAATTATTATTTTTGAAATTTCATCTATTTCAATGTTCAAAAATGTATATGGTTTCCTTTTGTTTAAACTCAAATGTTTTGAAATAAACATTCTTTTTAAGAAAAAATTCTTTATAGAAAATGGTTTTTTAACGCTGAAAATTATTTTCAAACTAATATCTTTACATATGTTGATGTTTTGTTATTAAAAATGTCAACAATTAACTTTTTCAACAATTTTATATCAATATTTTACTAAAAACATGATTATTAAACTGAATTCCTATCGCTGCACAAAGTAGCCCCACTTGGGGGCTACTATGTACAAGGCATGCTTTGACTTATTATTTGTAAATATTACATACAAATAATGCCAATATTGATCAAATTCACTCTAGTTTTTCACTCTTGTCTTGTTTTTTTAAATGTCAAAGTTCAAAAACTGCGAAATCCTGCACAAAGTAGCCCCACATGACGGTATATAAAAACAATTAAGAATGAGATAAAGCAGAAAAAACTAAAATTCATTAGCAACAAATAAGCTGCAAGAACATAGAGCCCATTATATAAGAAAAAAATATGATCTTATTTGAAGAGGGAAGAAAGCAATTTTCGTAGACGAGGCACAAGTTTTATTTAGCATCTTATGATAAATTCTCTAAGGAAAATTTTTCCCTAAATCAGTATCTTGGAGTTAGCCATTTGGACCACACTTCTATTAGCAGGTACCCCATTTAAAAGCCACTCACTATCAATGGCTATCGCTATTTAACCAGGGATTCTGAAAGAAAATTGGTTGCAAGGATATCCATAACTTAATCAAGTGGGAAATTGTAGAGATTTTAATTTGTTCAAAAACATGACGCCATGTACAACGCATGTACATACAACGCACGTTACATACGAAAAGCTTTCCCTTAACAACGTAGACAGTTCCTTTCTATAGAAGCAGTAATTTCCTTTGTTTTTCAGAATGATCCTCACATAAATTAATGAGATCTCTTTTAATAGAATTAACATAAGTTATTTGGAACATTCTCACACACAAAAAAAATTCCTTTTAATATCCCGAACATGAGATTATTCTTGCTTTATGACTTGCTTATCTTCATTTTGGAAAGTATTTCCTGAAATTCTCTCACAATCTATTAGCCTCCTAGAATCAGTGTCGAAAAAAATGTTATAGTAAAATCCTTAGTACTATATAACTGGCAAAAAATAGCAAAATTTTTGCTTGTTTTTGTCTTCAAATTAGCTGTTGATTAAATATGAATAGTGCGGAAGAAAATGGTTTATTTTGTATAACTTTTGGTCTTCACGTGCTAGTAGTATATTTAAAAATTCGAATTTTTTAGAATTATTCAACTGATTTCTTTCCCAATTTGTATTTTGCTCTATACAATTACATTGTTTAAAGGGATGTAAAAATGTGTTTACATTACCTTTCAAAATATTTTTTGACTATTTTTAAATAAAATAATAAAATGTAATTAAAAATTTAAAAATTATTTTTGCATGGATTTCTTTTTGAATAAACGAATTCTATGGTTGTGTGCAAAAAAATTTCGACTTGCTTAAAAAGTTCTTGAAATGTGTCGCAATAAGCCAAAAGTAAGTTTAACATTACGCATTTGATCACTCTTAAGACCAAACTTGGCCATTCTCATCTCATGACCAAACCCAGATTGCGGCCACCTCCTACATTTTGAAGGTAAGGAATCTAAATCCGTCGTATTTATTCAGAGAAAGTCTATTCTTGTGTCTGATATCGAAACTTAAATTATCGTTTGCACTACCATCGGCACATTTGAGGTCCTCCCTTTCTTTAAACCTTTAAGACTAAGTCCTGATACATAAATATCTGATCATAAGATTAAAAAAAAATTCAGGACGCTTTTTTTTTAATTTGTAACAGAGATGCTGAGAAAAGATAAACATACAGATTATTTATTATCATTATTTAAAGCTAGTTTCTATAACAAGCAGGGGGGAAAAACAAACCTTTAATCACTAACCTCTAAGCAAACCTCTTTAATATGTATTTCTAGAAACCTTATCGGAAAGGAATCAATTGGAAGGAGTCTAAAAATAATTGAGTAAAAAAACAAAACCGCTATCAAAATCTGACGAATCATGGTACAGGAAGTTGAATGTAATATACAACCAGACTTTTTTTGAGGTTGGAAACAGAAAGAAGTTGACAGACGATTATCAGAAGCACTATCAAATTTCAAACCTTTTTTGATTTTTTATTATATCAACTTCGCACGATTGTAATTTGCCATATTTCGATAGCGTCTTTGTTCCCTCTCGTTTTGATATTAATTTGCAACCTCCCCCTTCCGTCTGCATAACTTTTTGTTTTCCTTTTTGATGATTCTAGAATCTTATATTAAGTACTTTTAAAAAAATAGTGCGTGGAGTCCCTCCGCGCGGAAGAAGTTAAACTTCGTATCCTGCGACGTTAATGGTAGAAGAATCAGCAGTCGTAGAATGATCACTAGTTCTATTCAACGACTCTTTTTCCTGCTCCGCTCGCTTCCGTGCTCTGTAATAATAGTAATATTGTGCATTTTTCCCTCGTGGAACTCTTGAACCAGTGGAATTGCTTGTGGTTGCCTCATCGTCTCGCCATGGAAAATGTATTTGTATTAATAATGTATGTGAATGCGTCATAATGTAATTTCAAAGGAGAAAACCTAACAATCAATTGATATTCACAAAAGACGTGCCTTGACATAACCTTAAATCCGTCGCATTGTCCGTGGAATTGTTTTCACTCATTTTTTACAATTGTTATCCACTAAATTTGAAAATAAAAAATACTATCCTATTAAATTATATGTGCATCAAATCAAACTGAAAAAACATTTATAGAAAAACAATACTTTTATTATTTTTATGCTAGTGAGAACCAAAACAATATGGAAATGAATGAGGGAAAACTAGATCCTACCACGTGATTTCCCGGCCAATAAAAATGTAGCGTTAAACGTTTAACGCAACCTTGTCTGAAGTCGCATAAGAAGTATAACTTCAAAAAATTGCTGATCAATATATTAGAAGTATTGAGTTGTTCAGTAAGTAATTTCGTTTTTTCTTTCTATGCAAATGAAGACGATTTTTTTATAGTGAATTGTAAATGTTGCTT
The DNA here is from genome assembly GCF_043381705.1 of Parasteatoda tepidariorum. Classification (NCBI taxonomy): domain Eukaryota; kingdom Metazoa; phylum Arthropoda; class Arachnida; order Araneae; family Theridiidae; genus Parasteatoda; species Parasteatoda tepidariorum. The sequence goes on from NC_092211.1 coordinate 87,944,076, forward strand.
GTTGTTTCATACGGCTTTATTAGTAAATCAATCCATATAAATTTGGCAGTTCACTGTATCACATGGAAGCAGAAAATAGATCAAAGAAACAATAAAAGTTTAACAATTCAAAAATTTAGATTAAATGAACGATAAAGATTTGAATAGAAAAACATTTGAAACAACAAATTGAAAAGAACAAGTTAAAGTCTTTAATTAATGATAATTCATGTAAGTTCTTGCTTCCCAATATAATTTGGTGCTTTCTTGGGATTCTTTATCTAGTACTTTGCACAGTAAGAGATCAGAATTCGAGACACCCGTGTTACAAATTACGTATACTTAGGTGGAACGAACTTTTATATTGCATAAATGCTCTGATAAGCAATCGCGTCCTAAATTCGAGTAAATATTTTATTGAATTATGTGTTATCCATTCTGGTCTTATACCATTTACTTTCTTTCTAGAAGTAACATAATGATTCTTCGCTCATTAAATTTTTTGTTCTTGCCTGGCAAAAGAACCTATCTAGAAGATTTTTAACTTCCTCATTTGAAGTAAAAGTTTTACCGTCTAAAAAAATTTGTTGAGACCTGAACAAATATTGTAACCAACCTCTTTCTCGTCCTCAGTGATGATGCGTTTAAAAAATGGTTGACTTTTCTTGCCGTTTTAGTAGCAAGTAGTAGACGTCTGCTTACATTTTTTTTCCGTAAGAACATGAGAGAGACATAGGTAGAGTTATGTAGTTAAACCTAGGCCTTCCAACTCATCATGAACAGTCGAATTCGAACAATTTTATCTATGAACGATTTCGAGAGTCGTTATTCGCTGGTTTGCCTCAATCATTGCCTTCATTGTGTCTTCATGAGCTTCAACTGTCCTTCCAAGACGTTTTGCATCCTCAAAATTGCTGCATCGAAATTGAGCAAACCAGTTTTGTCGATATATCTTCTCCATACATACCGGATACTATTTTTCTTGCTTAAGGCTGTTTTTACGAAAGCTCTGTCGTAATGCGAAATGACATTTTTTTTCCTAATAATATGCTATTTTTATAACTGCTGTGTAACTGTTTACTCATAACTGTTAGGTCAAGTTTAGCCTATCTAAGACCAACGCTATCTGCGCTTATTCTGAAAATGGCTCAAAACGTCAATAGGGAGAAAAGCTACAGATTTGTGAAAATGAAAAGCTTTTGAGGTCTAATCTTTCAATATTTGAAAAATTACTCCAATGCTTCTAGGTGGAAAAATATCGCTGAATTGGCGATTTTTAAAAAAGTTTAATAATTTTGGACATATTTTTATTTATTTGTCTGTTTTAAAGCCTAGATAATTCTTCACGACAAGATTTTATATAAAGTTTAAAGTTATCGCATTGCTTCAAGTGTGAGGCACTTAAACTATGGCTTTTTGTTGGAGTGGTTTGTTTTTCCTCTGAATACATTAAATTACCAGAATTAAGTTTCGGTCGTGTGTTGGCAACCGATATTTTATTTTCAGATAACGTAAGTGACGTCATCCGTGCATATCATTATGGAATCTGTATATAAGGCATGCATTGTTGTAAGCATCCCTTATGAAAAAATCGAGGTATAAATGAGGTATAAACGAGGTATATTTTAAAGGTATAAAGGAAGTTGTTATTTAAATACGTCGTTAAGGTTGAAAAGGGTGCAAATGAATACCTCAAAATCAACCTCAAATATACCTTAAATATACCTCCAGAGGTATATATGTTTCAAGTTGAGGTGTTTAATTTTACATTTGTGGAGAGGTAGATATTTACTACTTTAAAGTGCTTCATTTTCAACCTTAGGTTATTATTTATCAGCCTGAAGTATATTTTTTTACACTTGTGAAAGTATTTATTCCACAACCTAAGGTGCGTCATTTTACACTTCAGGTTATTATAAATCAACCTCATGTGTATTTTGTTTTACCTCAGGTAATTATTTTTCAATCTCAGGTATATAATGTTATGCTCGTAGAGGTATATATTTATCAACCTGTGGTGTGTCGTTTTACACTTCTGGTTGTTATAAATCAACCTCAAATGTATTTTGTTCTACCTCAGGTAATTATTCTTCAACCTCAGGTATATAATTTTTTGCTTGTAGAGGTATATATTTTTCAACTTAAGGTGGGCCATTTTACACTTCTGGTTGTTATAAATCAACCTAAAGTGTATTTTCAACAATTGGAAAGGTTATTTTTAATTAGCGCCATGTGTTCCATGTTCTACCTTAAGTTATTATTTCGTAACCTCAAGTATATATTTTTGTATTTTTAGAAGTATTAATTTATCAACCAAAGA
>NC_092211.1:87947412-88006088 GCF_043381705.1 Parasteatoda tepidariorum
TTATTATATTTAGTATTTCATTCTGCCCAATATTCTAATAAGTAATAACAATCTGCTTAGTAAATAATTAACGTGGGTAAAATGCGAGAAAATAACATGTAGTGAAAATAGCAGTTTTGTGATCAAACATGAAGAAGTGAGCTAGTACAGTTACTAGTTTTCAATTATCAAATATCTAGCAAACTATTGTTATCAACAATTACATAAATTCTGTAGTTTATTAGGAGAGATTACTTTTTCTTTTAGGTATAAATTCAGAACTATATCCTAGGGGAAGGCTGAGCAGTAGCTTGCTTGTCTCTTCCTCTGCGCCGCCGCGCATGTGCTATCTACAGCCTAGGCCATCTCAGTAATATCAGGGAACTGTAGATAAGCTCTGTAAATATATATATATATATATATATATAAAAACAATAATATAAACTTTGCAACAAATATCCAAACGATAAGCATACAGCTATAGTAGAATTTCAAAGCAAAATTGCTATTTTAAAAATCTTTCAATTTTCAATGATTTATTTATGAGAGAAATTATGAACATTTTACTCAATTAATCAGCGTGCATACTGCTACGTTAAAACATATACATTTAAGCAAAATAAAAAGAATAGTTCTATTCGAATAAATTACAAACAATGAAATATACCGTGCGTAACCTGCTGTAACGATTCACCAGTAACGTTACCTAAAACAGCGACGAGAAATATTTCGATTACTCTCTCTTAATGCTAAGCCTACAACGATTGCCTTTAAGAATATCCTCCAACTTAAATTATATAAGATCAGGACGCGTCGTTAAAACAAAAATAATAAAATTTAAGTTTGAAAATTAAAGCATATTTGATTAAAAGTGATAAAACTAAATTAATAAATGTCAAGCACACTTACCGAATTTCGAATAGACTTTCGATTGTTAACACACACGCCATTTGCCGGCTCGCATGGAACTCTGGGAAGTGAGCTAGTTAATATGAAGTGTACTTTAAGCAACCTTAAAACAAGCTTAGGTATAAATAAAATGCTTCATATACCTCAATAAATACCTCACTCTCTTTAGTTGAAATAAAGTATATTTTTTATACTTCGTAAATACCTCACTCTCTTTAGTAGAAAAAAGGTATATTTTCTTATGCCTCGTAAATACCTCACTCTCGTTAGTTGAAATAAGGTTGATTTTTTATACCTCATAAATACCTCTTTTGTTACAAGTGTAAGAAAAACTACCTCGTATACCCTAAAAATCATCTTATCAGTCTGGATGATTTGAAGTGAATTTAAAGCAACCTCAAAATAAGCTTAGGTATAAATAAAATGACTTCATATACCTCACTAAATACCTTTTTATCGTTAGTTGAAATAAGGTAAAAAATTTTATACCTCAAAAATACCTCTTTTGTTACAAGTGTAAGAAAATAAACCTGGTATACCTTAAAAATCTCCTTATCAGTCTGGATGATTTGAAGTGAATTTTAAACAACCTCAAAACAAGCTGAAGTATATATAAATCAACCTCGTACACCTTAATTACAACCTTTACGAGGTATAATTTTTATTGCTGTTTTCTCTGCAACCCTAAATATACCTCAAATATACCTCAAAACAACCTTAATACCTCAAAAATATCTCAAATCAACCTTAAATATACCTTAAATTTTCATAAGGGATGTGTCTTGTCTCTTCACTGTGCTGTTGCATCCAGTGACGATGTACCATACTCTACTAAGCTGTATTTATAGTCAATACTTTCAGTTGGATGCTGTATCGAGATGGTACTGTAAGAAATAAAGAAATATTTAAATCTTCAAGATTATTTATATGAGTTAACACTCACTACTGTGCTTTCTCTGCTAACGCATGAACATTTTTTTTATTTTCCTTGGCGACAGAGCTTCGAAAAGCAGCGCTAAATTGCTTTTTTATCTTTTCGACAACGGAAAAGTAAAATAATTCGAAAATGCTGATTTTCGCATTTCATATTGATAAGGGCACCCACTAAACATTACTTCGTAGAATCAATCGAACATTTTCATGAGAGATCTTTTTTATATAATCTTTCAAAATATATAATGATTATGTGGCTTAAAGTGTGAACCTGGCTATGAAAAATACAATAACTCTTTTATTGGGAAAAAAACAAAATTATTTTTCGAACAGCCCAGGTATAAAATAGTTTAAAAAATAAGCTAAAGAAAATTTAAAAATACATTAAAATATTATATTCAACGTTATTAATAAGTACATCGAATTTAAATCAAATAAAGCGCTTTTATCATTCCAAAATAAAAATTCTGTTGTAAATTGAATAAAAGGAAATAAAGTTGGCTTCAAATATAAGCCAAGTTTTAAAACATGTCCTCAATTTCAATTCCGAATTCTATTATACTTAACACTTGAGTCATCACAAATGGAAGAAAACGATTTTAATTTCAGAGGCCTTCATTTGAAGTGGAAAGGAATGGAAACCATCCATTCATTTTCCTTCTTTTAGGCATTTGAAAACTTTAGAATAAATTTATTTAATTTATGAACCTAATAGAAATCCTCTGAAGTTGTAAAAATTATTTTCATAGTAATTGAGGAAAGTTTTATACAGTATTTCTTTTCGATTAAAGTAAGAATGCTTAATTTTTTAAAAAATTACATATAATCTTCCCCTATTTTTTTAGATTAGATGAAAAAAATTTACTTTGTTTAATTTGAGCCAAAAATGTTTTATATAGAAAGAAAAAAAGAAACTTTTGGAAGCATTAGAAATGTTAGCTCTGAAGCATAGAGCTCATTTTTATTTTACAGATTATTTATAGCTTATGCATATTATCTAGGACAATGCGTTAAAGTGCCAAAAATGATTTCATTTCTCCAATTACATGGGTAATCTGCAAACTACCTAATCTGCACATTACATTCTAAGCACTCGTTAAAGTGAAAACAAGATCTTTGCTGGAACAACGGCAACATTTCTGTAAGATTAAAGTAACGTAATTGAACCATAATAAAAATTGGGGTACGCGAAAACTGGCATAAATTATTATAACAAATTATTAATTAACTTAATAATTGTAGATAGTTCGCAATTTAATAGAAAAGGTTTACTTAGTGAAATTATTTTTATTAAATGAGGTTTTAGTAAAAAAATGAATTTATAGACCGAAAGCAATCAGTATAATGAAAAGTATAATTGCTAATGTTATTTTTGCAAAACCTTCTAAAGGATTGCTCAAGCAGTGTCAATACGATCTTCTAGAAGAATAAAAACTATACCTCTGTCAGATGATGAGTCCGAATGCTTAAAGTACTAACAATTTCATCATTACCTATTCTAAAAAACAAAGAGCGGACCTTAAAGGCAAGTTCAAAAAATGATCTTTATTTAGTTCATTTTTTGTGTTGGTCATCAAGATATGTTGAATGATGCTGATTGAAACACAGGATGGTCAAATAGTGTGTCCATCAGAGGACAAAAGCTGCCTCAGGTGTCATCTGACATTCACAAGAATAACCACACTCACTCTCTCGGAATGGTTCAAATTCTCTAATGATGCTCAACGGATCATGAAAATTCATCAGGAAATAGATTGCAGGATTTTGTAGATATGAAACTGGATAACTTAGGAAAACTTGTACACAATTATTTATCACGCTGACAAGGGCAGTAAGTACTTGTTGAAAAATTCAAATGTGAGGCACTTGGCGTGAAGCGCCATCTTTGTAGCCGGGGAAGCTCATCTCAAAGCCTCCTAAAGTTGGGGCGCCAATGAAGGAGAAAAATTTTTTTGAAAGATTTATTACATGATGGTCTATGTGCGAATGTGGTCTGCGCAGGGATGTCTCGGTATTTATCATCATCATCATCATCATCAATGGTGCGACAGCACAGGGTGGGCCATGGCCTTCTCAAGAAGTTTTTTCTTGGTTGCCCTTTTCCTTGCCAGTGTTTTCCAATTTTTAGTTTGTAAGACCAAAAGATCTTTCTCTAGGTCATCTATCCATCTCAAATTCGGCCTTCCTCTTTTTCGAGTTCTAATTGGTCTGACATTTAAAACTCTTTTTGTATTACCGTCTTCGTTCATTCTGATTGGCCTGCCCATTTTATTCTTTGTCGTTTAATAAAGTTAATAATGTGAGGCTCATTATATGAGTGATAAAGCTCTAGATTTGATCTTCTAAGCCACACACAATTTTTTTGAATTCCTGAAAAAATACTTCTGAAGACCTTTCTCTCAAAGGTACCCAACATAGCCTCATCCGTACAAGGTAGGGTCCAGGTTTCTTAGGCATATGTTAAAATTGATCTTAAAAGAGATTTATATAATAAAATTTCTGTTTTTCTATGAATTACATTAGATTTTATGTATTTTCGAATTCCATTAAAACATTTATTGGCTACAGTAATTCTCCTTTATATTTCCATTGTGATATTGTTCCTGTTGCTGATTACAGAACCCAAGTAAACGAAATTGTCAGCAACCTCAAATTTATATTCTTCAATTTCTAAATGGGTGTTATTGAAGCTTGTTTTTGTACAGGGCAACTATTTAGTTTTGCTCTCGTTTATTCTCAGGCCGATTTTCAGAGCCACTTTATCTAAAGAAATAAAAGCCTGTCTTAGTGCTACAGGTGTTCTACCAATAATGTCTATATCATCAGCAAACGCCAACAGTTGTAGAGATTTATTAAATATATTTCCCCTGTTGGAATCTCTTATTACTTTTTTCTAATACTAAATTGAAGAGTAGGCATGCCCTGTCACACACCATTATTTATTACCATTGGGCTTGATAGTTTATTCTGTATTTTGACCCCAGTTTTGGTTTCATTTAATGTCAGGCATATCAGCCTAGATAACTTTTTAGGTACTTTAAACTCGCTCAAAGCTGCAATGAGGGCTTTTCTATGGATGCTATCGTAGGCAGCTTTAAAATCAATGAAAAGATGGTGTGTATCAATTCCAAATTCTTTAGCCTTCTCCAGAATCTGCAGAATGTTAAATATTTACTCAGTAGTGGATCTTCCTTTCCTAAATCCACATTGATAGCCTCCAACCAGTTTTTCCACAAATGGAGAGATCCTGTTGTATAAATATACAAGAGCTTTTTTCTTCCCCAAAATTAACGTTCTTAACAAATTTTTGTCCAACAAAATTTTATCAGCAGATTTTTATTTTGGAAAACTCAGAGAAGAAGCGAGTTATAACTAAAACTGAAACAATGACGAAATCACAGGTGTCGATCAAAGAAGCCGACAAACAGAAGTAACGGCGCTTGTCAGAATAAGAATTTCGAAGGGCCGAAAATTGAAGCGACGGCCTTAAAGAGGCAAAGGGTAAAAATAGTAAATTTTAATTCTGTGACCAGATGTTACAGTAACGTTATGTATTTATTTTATCGCTATCTAATAAATCGAGTGACTACAATCATACAATGAGAACATTAGTTGATAGAATCAATCATCAATCACTTTCGAAAACATAAATCAAGGAATCAAACAGTTTAAAAGATTAGTACAATCAAGGAATCTAAAATTTTTTTTCAATGCCCACCTGGAGAATGACCTAGGTCATACAGGTATCTGAAGGGCAGATTTGTTGACCACTCTTTCAGGGGCACCATATTAGGCGGGTCAACGTTGCTCCCACAGTAAGACAGATAGTACAGAGAAGGAAAGAACATCCATGCCTTGCCCGGGATTCGAACCCAGAACCTTTCTGATGCAAGGGCATTTCCCTAACCCCTACACAGGCCGGTCGGCTGGAATTTAACATTTTGTCATTTATTTATTTTTCAACGTCTAAAGAATCAGAGTGAATAAATACAATCAACATATTATATCATAAAATGAGAGAAATGATCTTTTGCTATATGGAAATCGTTAATGCACGCATTGTGGAGAAAAACTGCGGAAAAATTCAGCACTTTAACGGGTGACCCTAGTCAATCTTTAGACCGACTAGGTAATGAATGCGCACATTAACGACTTTCGGGCTTTTGTGATAACAGACATTGCACGTAATTTTAAGTGCAAATATTTGACTAAGATATAACTAAGCGAATAATGTTTTTTTTTCCAATTACAAATGACGAATACCAAAATTTACTTTATCCTGCTTCAGAATTTATTACACGCATATTGAAATTTAAAAAAAAAATTTTAAAAAATCAGATTTACAATCAACGGCGTTTCTTATCACTCTGTGAGTCTGGTTTCCCGGGAAAACTTCTTGATTAATATACCCGTGAAAAGAAGAGTATAATTACCTGTTAAGATAAAATGAAGAAGAAGAAAAATAAAATTAGGTCGGTTGTTCAACGACGGTTATAAAATAAAATAATATAAAAAGAGCAAGGCGATCACTGGTTACCCATTGACAAAATGGTTGTTGTTTAACTTTTTTTGGAAAAGAAACTGTATTGTGTTTTCACCTAGCACATCTTTAGCTGTTAATCCTGAACTGCTCGGTACACAATTTCACAGACATATTTGAATGCAGCTCAGACACATTCTGTGTAAATTCTTTTGATGACTGAATAGACATTGAATAGCCAATAGAGATATTATTAGCATTTTCGGATGGGTACAATGGTATTTGAAGGATATAGTAAGCTGCATCATGCACCCCGTTTCGGATTCACAAGTTCATACATAAAATGGGATTTGAAAGCTAGTCTTTTTTTTTCCAATATTACACGAATAGTGTTTGAATCATTTATATTGCGTGGAAGATAGTCTATACGATCTTGTGCAAATCATTGGGTACGTTGACAATGGATTCTTTTATCCCTAACCAGATCAACACCCAGTTCTCGTATTTGCATGAAGCATGAAAGGGGGTCGGAGAGCCATCATTCGCTCTTCGGTGGGGTTCAATTCTCTCAACCACTTTGCTACATTTGTGAGGGATGAACTTCATGCTTGCGTTTGCGAACGGAATCTTTTCGTTTTTCTGTTTGTATGTAACGCTTAAGGTTTTCCCGTCTACGTTCTTTGGCTTTCGTTTTTTCAGCCTCGGTAGGTTTAGGCCTTGGCATCGTTTTTTTCTTTCTTCAATTCGAACTTTTGGGATCGTGTCAATCAGTTTAGACCCTCTTTATTTCCGATATTCACCTGAATAAGTATTGAAAGCGATCCAGTTTGAACGGAAGGTTAGAATTTCTGATTCTTGATTGAAACAATAAAAGCAAAAATATCGTTCAAATGATGATATTCTATTTTATTCACAACTCATGAAGTATTTGTGGGATCTCTCTGGTCCCATATCTCAAAAATAAGCTCACCAACTTAATGCATAACAAAATTAAAAGTGAAAAAAGAATTCTAAAAAAATTAGCATACAGCAGCTGTCGCCATAGCAACGCATACAATGACGACGCATGCGCACTGTTTACTACTACACTCGATCATTGTAGTTGGAAAGAGGAAGTCATCAAATCCAAACTAAAACCAATTTTGCTAATGGGCAAAAAAAAAAAAAAAAAAAAAAAAAAAAAAAAAAAAAAAAAAAAAAAAAAACGATACCACTTTGGGGTAAAAAAAAATGATACCATCTTGGAAACAAAATTATAACCGAGATTAGTCGTTTTAATATAGCGAAGAATAACTGTAATATTTAAGAGATGATTACACCATTTAACGGTGTATACTAACGCGAATATGCAAATTTTGCATAAATTCCCACAATTTCGAATTTTTGCATTAAATTATTTGACTCTTAAATGACAGAATAATGCAAAATAAATATGTGTACACGTTTAACAATGTCAGATATGCATATTTGCGAAAGATGCAGATCTTGTGCAATTTCTATTTACATTTTACGCCCATGAAAACTGCCGAAATGCCGCATACACGAACATTTATTTCCGTAGAACAATCTATTATTCAAATCGTCGATACTGGAGGATTAAAATTAAAATATCTTTTTCCCCAAAGTTTTCATTTCCGCCTTTGTGTTATGTAACAGATGTTGCTGAATGCTTAGAATTCAAGAAATATTTTCAAACGATGGATGAATAATTTCCTTTTCTGTTATTTTAGAAGGTTATTAGTGAAGTCCAAAATAAATTATTTTAGAAATATATTAAACTCTGGCCGGAAAGAATCAGAAAGTTCGTGTTACATGAATTCCTAAAAACGTTCATGAAACACTGTTTAAAGTGAGGTCTCATTAATTCGTGTTTTATGTACGTTTAATTAATTTGAATTTGTTTATAAAGAACATTTTGATGTTCTTACATGAATATTAAAAAACGAAATTAATTGATCTTTTAATTATTAGTTAAACCAGTCTTTTTAATTTATTTAAAAGTCGACTTTTTAATAATTTTAAAAAAACATAATGGGATTTATGTAGTGCGTAATGAGATTTATGTAGTGGAAAACATTTATGTAGTGCGCAGTGTGGTGTGGGTATCTCCCTTCTGATTGGTTGTTGAAACGTGGCTTTTGTCTACGTTAGAAACTGTTCTTTTCATTCTGTTTCGAGTAAACCAAGCCTTTCAAATATCAATGCTCGTAAGTAACACATTTTATATTCTTTCACGAAGATTCTTTCATAAAAATTCCAATTCTTTCAGTATATATTTATTATTTAACACGAAAAAGGCATGACGCCACGTAGAGCATAAGCAAAATAAATATACATCGAAGTTGCTTCATATTTTCTCGTAAAATTAAATTCTAGATTACAAAATAAATAAAGGAAAATGGTTCGCCACGTGAAAACAGTAAATTCTTTATAAGAAATTGCTATTTTAAATGTAATAAAGTATCTCTTTGACCATCTTTTGCTTATTTTAGTAGGCTTAGCACTTTCGTTTCTTGTATTGGATGAATTTAGTTTTTTTAGTTTTGTTTATGTTTGCAAATATGTAAATAATACTAATGTGCATGTAAATCAGTTTTAACAAAAATAAAAATAATTATATTCTCATTTATTGACCATCAGTCTACTAGTGATATTTTAAATTCATTCTACGAATTACATTAATTATAATTTTAACAAAAATTTTAAAAATAAGCGTCAATATAAATGCTAATTTAAAAAATAAAGCACAGTTCATCTTTAATTTAATTATTAAATATGCGTTCATTTTTAAATTTTATTTAATTATTTATTTTTTATTGTACCTCTAGGGGGCTAAGATCCCTGTTCGCTGCCGCTCATTAACCCCGCTAACTACTTCTCGCTAATTGTTGTTTCTTTGCAGAAAACAGTTTTTCTTCAAAAATTAATATCATTCACTTAACATGTACGAAAAGCAATTCTATTTTGTTACGCTTGTGCCTCCACTTCCCACGTCCAAATATTATTATCTATTAGTATTATAAACATCTAGATCTATCAGTGGACAGAAGTAATCATTTTTTAAAATAACATTTGAATTGTTATAACACTATAGTGTTCAAACAAATAGGATGAGTTCACAACAGTCATTTTATATTTTTGCTTAACACACGGGCGGATACATTAAATACTATTTTTGATCGCATCTCGTTGTGCATGAAGCTGATCGCTATGTTCTAAATCATTTAACAGATCTCTTTAACTGTAATTTATAACAGTATATTAATAGTATTTGCGCCAAAAATAATAATTCTAAGATGGTTAACATGATTAGACTACCTTTATAAATAACTTTATTTTAACATGTGGAGTAGATTTACATTATAATAATAATAATAATAATAAAATAATCATCATCTTAGTTCTTAACTCTTGAATTAAAAGCGTGATAATAGCAGTACAGGAAAATAACTTAAAGTTAGAGATACAAAAATATTTATAGAAAATCAATACCTTAATGACTTTTATTAATTTTATACAGATGAAAACCAAAAAAAATATGGAAATAAATGAGGAAAAGCTGAATTCTACCACGTGATTTTCCAGCAAATAAAAAGTCACCGACAACAACGAAAAACCGCGACATCATGAGATTTAATCGGAGCTCCGATTTAATAGATTAAATCGGAGATTTAATCTATCAAATTAATCTTTCTATTATTTAAAAGAACGGCTTTTTATTAACGTCCATAAAGTGATATTATGCATAATTAAGTATTTTAAATTTCAAGGTTCTGTAAGTTTCTGTCAAATTTTACAAGTTAACGTATTGTGAGAAAAATAATATTTTTTATTTTAATAAAACAGACTTTTGACTTTTAAATTTCTGTTTTTTACAGTAGCAAAGTTGTTTTCATGAATGATCAAAATCAAGAGAATGTCGACTTTCACCAGTGAAGGTCAACAATCACATAGTTGTTTTGGTGAATGTCTGAAATATTTTTTATATCCGATTTGATATAAATTTATTCGTTGATATTTATTCGATATTTCAATATCTGTTGAGGATAGATTAGGAGAAACATCAGTATTCGGTGAAGTGCATACTGGGCAGTGGCACTTGACCTTAAAAAACATTGATGTAAGGCATACCGGGCAATGGCACTTAACTAAACCTAGTATCTATTTCGGACATCTACCAAAGCGACTATATGATTATCCACATTCACCGGTGGAAGTCAACAACCAACAATTTCAATCAATAATGGGTAATATAGGTTAATAAGTTACATACCCTCCCCAGTGGGCAAAAAAAATTTTGAATTTTAGGTAATGACTTATTTGAAATTCAATTTCTCAAGAACTATTCGACAATTGAAATTGCAATATTTAAAGCTATACTAAAAACTGCATACTTTTCTATTAAAATTTCTTTCGAGAATTATTATAATAAATAATAAAAATAATAATTATCTTCGGATAAACGAATTTTATAATTATGAACTATTTTTTTTCCTTCAATTCGCTTTAAAATTACTCGAGATATGGCGAAATAAGCAAAAAGTAAAATTAACATTTATTGGTCCAAACTGAGGATCATTCTCCTGAACAAACTATGGGGATTTATATTCTCCAGTTTGCAGCTATACTTAACCCTATACTTTGGTTGCTAAAATTCTAAATCCGTTTGTTCAATCTAAATGAAAATGTTCCACTTACCTTTAGACCACCAATTTGATGATTCATAAACCTTTATTGGTTTTAATTACAAATAGATGAAGATGAATTTACATGAAATGGTAAATGATGATTATAAAGTGATCAAAACATTGAGTTAGGTATCAGCGCTGCATGGCGCGTCTTTAGTTACATTACATCTACTGTTTTTTAAGTTTTTTGAAAAAATAAAAAGTTAATACTTCTGATGCGCCAGTGGCGCCATCTGGGGGTAGTTTTCTGGGACGACATCTGGGGATGAGGGCTCGTTACACCGTTGAAAAAAAGGTATGTTTATTCAGAGAATGTACCGTCAGATGGGGTGACTTTGAGCAGGAATTTTCCGTTTTCCAACTTTGATCTTATAAAAAATAGTTAAAAGATGCTGAATTGTACAGCATCTGATCTAAAATTTGTTGTTAGCCATCTGGGAAGTAATTGCACGTAGTTAAGAGCTGGTTTGAAATGTTTATTATTTGTAAACAATCAATTAGTCGAATGCACAAAGTCACTTTGTACAATGCAATAAAATAATGACTTAGTTCAGTTATTTTCATTTGCTATGATTTAAAGTCGTTTAATAAACAATATTAACACTGTTAACGTACAATACAAGTATATTACATATAAATATGTACTATTAACAAATCTACTTAAGATGAACATAAAAACTTTAATTTTTAGATTTTCTAAAATTTTAAGATTTTTTCTTATTAATTAAATCTTAGGTAACTTTTTTTATGATTTTTAGGTACAATCAAACATTTGATATGAATTGACATGAATGAACAGTTGAATGTATTCCCTCATTTAAAGCCCCCAAATTGCCTCCAACTCTGCAACTCGAAATGATCCTCTCTTATTAACAGTCTCTTTAATTAAATGTCTTAAACAATTAACATGTGGAAATTGAAAAGAAAAATAACAATATGAAAATGAAAAATAATATTCACAGTGAGATTTCGAATGCTTCGCATGAATTTTGTTCGAAATCGTGTTTTGGTGAATTCCGAACTTTTTGACGCTTGCGAAACGGATAAACAATTGTTTACTTCCGCGAAACATTTTTCTAACGCTTCTCTGGTGTAGTAATCACAATAATTTCTTGCTCCAGGGTTTCTTTTATAAGTCCTTGGCATGTTTTTCTCTGAAAAAAAAATTTTACAAAGTCACCCCAGGGTTCATTTCTTTATTAATTATTAAATAACTAACATTATAATAACTAAAAACAAAAAATTATGCATGATTTGTTATCTCAATTGATAAGACTTTAAAAGTATAGCCTACCTTCCTGGCCAGGATAACAAGAACTTCTTTAAACGAGCAGACTTTCCAGCCTCCGATTTTGCGACGTTAAAAATTTGAAACTGTTTGTAACTTGAGTTCACAATTTTCCAAGAACGATGATGTTTACATTGGCAGTTCTTGGTAAATCATTAGTTCGTAATGTTGACAACTCAAATCAGTTGATACCGAACTTTAAAAAAATACCCCTAGATGGCACGACACAAAAATTGAAAACTGACAGTTTGTGGAAAGTCACCCCATCTGACGGTGCGTTTTTTTAAAAATCTAGATTCGTAACTTAAATTGTCATTTGCACTGAATAATGAGTATATTTCAAGTCACCCCCTTCGAACCATCAAGAATGAGTTCTAGAACGTGAAGTTTTGATTATTAGATCAAAAGTTATTCAAACTGGTCTGTTTGTTTTTTAGCTCGTTGTACACCTGTGTTCCATTTCATGAGTCTAAATACAATGAAAAGAGTAGTAATAAACTTATTTAAATAGAACAAAATAGTTATTCTTATAACATGAGAGGTCCTCGATAATAAAAGTAAAAAATATAAAAATAGTAAAACTATAACTTTTAAATATGCAAGCTTTATTTTTCTTTTTTTAAATTTAAAATGAGACATTCTTATAAAATAGCAAAACTTTCATCCATCTTAAGAAGTTGGTACGTCTTTTAGACAAAAAACAAGATACACTGAATAGTGATTCAAGAAGTAGTACTAAATCTTAATGATTCAGTGCTCTAACCTTAAATGTTTTAGTAATACCTTAAATGTAAAAATGACGCTTTTTTAGACGAAAACAGGATGAAACAGCAGTCTCTGCTGTTAACGATCCTATAGTCAAGAACTAATGCTCAATCTTATTGGTTCAGTGCTCTATCCTTAAATGTGCTAAATAATTAATTCAGACGATATATTAAGCTACCAAATCAAATGAATCTCTTTGAAGAAGCATAACTTTCTTCAGGGATCTACATTTTTGTTCCTTTCATATAAGGGAGAATTGAAATCTGAAATTTATTGTTTTAATAGTTCAGGCTGTAGATCGGTCTGATGTTTGGGATCTGTAATGCCAACTTCAATTTATACGACAATTTTTAAACTTGCAAATTATTATACCTTTAAGTATTAAACCAAATACTTCAGATTTGCTAACAGTTAATAAATGTATAAGAGCAGAACAGCCAGTACAGCAATTCAAACCACGAATACGATTTAATCCCTACAAAAGGGAAGTCTGAAAATGTGTTTTCCCTAATCGATGGAGAATTCAATCAGATAGGGGATTAACATTATTCCCCTGGAATCAGATTATCTGATTATTATCATGGAAATAAATTCGTATCATTACCACCGTTCATTGAATTAATTCATTCCAGTATATGTGTAGTTGAATGTTAATTACTGAAAAAGTTAATTTTTGAAAAACCATAGTGATTTTGAAACAGAACATGAATACTGAATATAGAATAATTACTTACAGCCTCTTACGGTATCATCACAACTGGTGGCACATTCTTATAATTCAAACCTAGGATCCTAATCAATATTTCTCTCATTGATACTATAAATATCAAAATATAAAACACAATAACAAAAACAATAATAAAAATAAACATTATCAAAAAAACTCAATAACTATTTGTGGTTACAAAAGAGAAAAAATTGAGATCCCATGAATGCTAGTTAGTTTATTTTTTCTCGATAGACATTCATGAACAGCACAACATTTCAAGTCATCATGGATTGCGAGAACTGCATCGACTGATGTTTGTCCTCTGGATCAGTGGTGCACAAACTAGGGGTCGCCAAATTTTTATGAAATGCATTATCCTTGCATGCTGCATACCATACAGTGTACAGTCCGCAAAAAATAAAGATATCACCCTGAATAACTTTCGTTCTAATGATCGGATTTTCACGAACTAAGTGTCCATCTTAATGGTTCCTGGGGGTGACCTCAAATATGCTAATTAATTAGTGATAACTATTAATTAAGTTACGAAATCAGACACAAAAACGTACTTTCTCTGAATAAACATGTATTTTTTTTTTACATATTTGGATTCTTAATCTTCAAAATATAGGGGGTAGTCGCAGTTTGGGAAATGTGGCTTCCATAGTTTGAGCAGGAGAGCGATTCAAAGTTTGGACCCCTTAATGTTAATTTCACTTTTTGCGTTTTTAGTCATATTTTGAAAGCTAATAAAGCAATTCAAAAAAAAATTGCACCCACTCACAAAACTCATTTACCCAAAGATAATTTCATGAAAAAAATAATTTTTAATAATTAATTATTACTCTTTATTAATTAATTAAATTGAGGATGATTAATTTTTGATTTATAAGGTATGAATTTTTTTATATCACATTAATCTACATATTTTTCAATTGAAAAATCAAAGTTTCAACTGTTTTTATTTATTAGGAGCTGAGAAAAATTAAAATTAATTATTTTCAAAAAAATAATTTGGCGACAATAACAAAATACTTAAATGGGGCGATTAACATTAAAATGTGCGAGATAAAATGTCATTAATATTTTTTTTTTTTTTTGCTAATAATCGTTTGCTAATCTTTTCATTTTTATTTCTTTCAAGCTATAAAATACGGTGTTTCTTTTTTAGTCGTTTAATAATTTTTTTGCAATTTAGTAAAGAAATTTGAATAAAACATTTTGAATAAAAAACACTTTATTCAAGGAATGTCTAGTTTCATACAAGCATGCTTCTGATAGAATATGGTTATACACCAGATTGTGCTTATTTAATGTGATTATTTTTTATTTTTTGGCTTTGTTTTTCAATAACTGATGCAATTTCAATAATATACACGCATATGCATAGATTTGAAATAATATATTTATCAATTTCTTGAATATATATTTTATGAATATTAATGAAAATACGTAGTCAGCATTTTTAATGATCTTAAAACTTCTTTATATCTTATATATCGCTATAATCTTAAAATAAATTTGTAAATTACAAATCTGCGCGTGATTCGCAGAATTATTTCTCTAACTTTTTAATTGAATTTTAATGCAAAATCTTACTTTTTATTCTACCATATACACCGAAGAGCCATTATAGTATGACCACCCTCTATCTATAACAATGGGCTTGCCCAGGTTTTCATGGTTTCTCGCCCAGGAACAATGCTTACATGGGGCACATTAGGACCCATAATCCTCATAGAACAATTCCTGACGTCCGTAAGCTACTTGGACATAGTTGCAGACCAGGTTCACCCATTCATGGCAACAGTTTTTCCTGCTGGTGATGGTGTTTACCAACAGGATAATGCATCGTGTCATAAGGGTCGAATCGTCATGAATTGGTTCGAGGAACATTCCAGTGACTTTCAAATCATGTTTTGGCCGCCAAATTCACCTGACCTTAATCCAATAGAGCATTTGTGGTCCTACTTGGAAAACCAAATTCGTGCTGCCACGCTACCCCCTCGCAATGTGAGGGAATTGCAGGACCAGTCGGTGAGCGCTTGGAACCAGATACCTCAAACTACCTATCAGCACCTTGTGGAATAAATGCCACGGCGGGTGCTTGCAGTTTTGAGGACTAAAGGTGGCCCTACATGTTATTAGCAGGGCGGTCATAATGTAATGACTCTTCGGTGTATATTATTTTCCTATAATATACTGATCAATAGTCTTAGTTTATTAATTTATGTTTTCCTTTAAAATAAAATTACTTTTTAAATTATTGCTAAATTCTTATTGAAAGAAAACTTAGAATTGTTGCCAGCTATCTGAGAATTAAATCTTGTTAAGAAATTAAAAATATTCTACTGATCAAACACAATATCATTCGATGCAGAACAGCTGACTATTTACTAAAAATACTACTGTTTACGAAAAATGAAGATAAATTATTAATTTTCTTTTTTTTTTTGTTTCTTATTTATTCGAGTAATGAAAAGTAAATGCGTATGTGCGCACAACAAAAAAATACAACAGATTGTTTTTTTTTTCCTTAAATGAACAAAAAACTATGGACATGCAATTTTATTTCAACGGTGAAAGATTCTTGTGCGCTAACTGAAATAAAGTTACCCTTTTGCCTTAAAAAGTTGAAAATATTTGCTTAGAAAGTTGTTTATATGATTTCTCAACTTTTGCACAGTTCAAAGAAATATTGCTATGTCAGGAAGATGTTCGATATGCCTTGTTTTGTTAAACAACCACTAAAACTAAAAATTGTCAAAAGATTCGAAAAACGTGCTATTTTTAAAATCATCATATCAAAAATTGTTCTTTTCCTCCATTCGACTTTTTTCTACTTAAATAACTTATAATCATAGTTTTAACATACGTTTTGAAGAAATTATAAATGCAAATTTCTCCTAATATTTCGTAATTAAAAAACAAGAATATTAATGATTCATTTATAATTGCTTCATTGACGCAGAGTAGTTAATTGTTTTCGTAATAATCGGCCTTAACTATTTAACTTAGATTGTTTGGACTAGGGGTCACTTCATGCATGTCTTTCGAGGTTGAAATTTCAGTGAGAAAATTTAAAAATTACAAGAATGCGTAAGCTGGTTTCAAGTAATAAAAAAAGGACAAAATCGTTGGCAAAAGAAGTTCTCATGAAAAGAGTATCAGAGTTAAAAAAATATTGTAAAATCTGTAACAATCGTTACTCTTGTTTAATTAAGGGTATTATAAACCTAATTTTCTTATAATCATATTTTTTAAAGAACTAACGAAAGGAGTGTGTAAATAACATCAACTCTTTTACTGCAAACTAAGTTTACTTAATATCATTTGCAAATCTTATGAAGTGCAAATTATTGTTTTGATATATTTTGCTTTGGTTATATTGATAAAATATTAGAAAGCACTCTTTTTTGCGGATATAATCGTGTGAGCTGATGAAAACATTATAACTTTTATTTTCCGGATATTTGTAGAGTTTTTTTTTCCTTTTTTCGGAATTTTTTCCCGATTTCTTGTTATTTTATTTTTACTATTATTTTTCTTCTTTTTCCATTTTTTATTGTTCTATAATTTTTCCCATGTTTTCTCTACATTTTGAACTTATTTCATGAGTTCTATTTACTTGCAGCTTATGCGCAATAAATAAAACTTTTTGTTTTTCTTGATTTTCTTCGTGTTTTTTTTTTTGTATTCATTTTATTCATTTGTTATGATATATATNTTTACTAAGTTTTACAATTTTATCGAAAATAAATACCGTTAATTCTATAAAATTTTGTGATTATGCATCAGAATTCGCGATCGCAACGAACTACAGGGGGCGTTGTTGTATGAGACTAATACCTGCGATTTCTATATGAACAGTCATTCAGTTACTCTAGAGACGTCGTTACTCTAGAGACGTATTGTTTTAATTCAAAACTGTCACACAAATGACGTTAAAACAGTGAAAAAAATAAATAATGTCAGATAAAAAGTTCAAAGTCAAGAATTTAAAATCTTGGAGAATCAAAAATAATTTATTAATTGATTTAAATTTCCTTTTTTAAAGGAGATTAAGAAAACAAAAGCAATTTGTTTTCGTTGCTCAGAAAGCAACTCGAAAAATTCTTTTGGTTGCTTAGCAACGAGAAGCACTATGTTTTCCCGTCTTGTCAATCATTTAATTTCTTTATGGTTGTTATAAGTTATTTCTCCTTCTATGACGAGGTAATTTGGCATATTTTAAATCTTCGCCAGATGTATAAATCCTTATTGCGACCCAATTTACAACCCATTTTTTTCGAAATTTTGTCTACCCCTCCCCTATTTTAAGGGTCTGGATTCCAAATATGTAAAAAAAAACTATGTTTATTCAGAGAAAGTACGTTTTTGTGTCTGATTTCGTAACTTAATTAATAGTTAGCACTAATTAATTAGCATATTTGAGGTTACCCCCAGAAACCATTAAGATTGACATGCAGTTCGTGAAAATCCGATCATTAGAACGAAAGTTATTCAGGGTGATATCTTTTTTTTTTTTTNTTTTTTTTTTTTTTTTTTTTTTTTTTTTTTTTTGCGGACTGTACATATAAAGAGTGAAGCGCCGTCACTCACTGTTTAATTGAAAAGTTAAAGAAAAAATTTTCGAGGATTTTACTGAAAACGATCTTGGTTGGATTCGTGATCCATTTTCCTTTGACATATGCAGTTCAATTAGTGAGAAAGAGCAATTGATAGATCTAATTAGTGATTATACTCTTCGAAATTAATTTAAGACTCAGCCTTGCCAAAAATTTTGGCTATCCGTGGAAAAACAATATCCCGTTTTATGCAAGAATGCCATCAGAGTGTTAAAACAATTTGCATCAACGTATTTATCTGAAACTGGATTTAGTAAACTAGTTTCAATAAAAACTAAATACCGTTCGCGTTTAAACCCTGAAGAAGATATGCGAATTGCAATTAGCAACATACATCTAAACATCATTGAGAAAATTAGAAACTTGCAGCCACATACATCTCATTAAAGGACAATTTACTGATTTTTGTGTTATACAAAAAGTATTTTCTTAAAATTATAAATACAATTAATATGAGTCAAATATGATGATGTTTTTATTCGATGAAACGAAAGAAATGCGCGAAATATACATCGTATTTGTGAACATTTATCTCTAGGGATCGCCAAAAATTTTCTTTCCTCAAAAGGGGTCGCAGTCGAAAAAAGTTTGCGCACCACTGCTCTAGATGACCAATGAGCTGGACAAGAGAAAATCAGTGAACGCTTCTTAGTATCGCAGTGGACTGATAATAAAGACACGGCTCCCAGTAAAACACCGAAGTCAAGCATCCAGGCTAAGGTGAGTAAGCGATTGGATGACATACGATAAAAAAAAATGTTCTATGAGAATAATCAATGTTACAATAAAACTGTGTCAGAGAACCACATAACGATAAAAAAAATGTTTTATGAGAATAATCAATGCTACAATAAAATTGTGTCAGAGAACCACATAAAGATAAAACAAAATATTTTATGAGAATAAGGATACACCATTTAAATTAGAAGATACTAAATTCAAATATAATAATAGCTCACGATGGATAAAACAATAATCACTCCTTGAAAAATTATGCCAGTATAAAATATAAATTTCTTGTGTTCTATTAACATTGCAAAGTCTTTTAATTAGTAATTTTAAGTTAAAGTGGTATAATTTAATGTCCTTGTTTAGATTTTAAAAAAAAATAATATTTAGCAAAATTTTACTGTTTTTTGAAAATAAAAATATTATTATTTTTAAGGAGCTAAAGCCACTTAATGCAACGCCTAGAATGTAAACAAAATATATACCTTTTTCAATGAAATAGTAAATTATCAACAACAAAAAAAGAAACTCGCGAATGTATTTAGATTTTAAAAAAATCATAGCTTTAGAATTGGATATTTGATATACCTAAGCAATAAATTGTAACTTATAATTATGTTTTAATGTTTAAATTAAGTTGAAAGAGAGAGAGAGAGAGAGAGAGAGAGAGAGAGAGAGAGAGAGAGTTTGTATACTAATACATTAAATGCCATTTTTTTAATATAAGCTGTTTCATTACTCACTTTAGACAATTTTCTTTAATTGTAAACAAATTATCTGGGGTAAATCCGATTTTACACTCTCTAACTACTGGTGTTATGAAAAAATTTAACCATTTTTTCCAGATTTTTTGTGGCAGCTTCTCCTATTCTTTTAGAAAAAAATCTCACTCAATCTATCTTAAAATATTTCATAACATTTATGGGGAAATGGTATAAATGAATAAGCATATCAATAAATCAGCGAAATAATAGGTCAGTTAGAGAATAAATCAGTATATTAGTTGGTTAATAAATGAACGAATAAAAATCAATAAAATTAGGGAACAAATGAATGAATAAGCAAGTGAATCAAAGAATCAATGTGTTAAACAAGCTACAAGACATTTAATTTCAAAAGAAAAATCAATATATGAGCGAATTAGTGGATCAACGATTATATAAATTATTGAATCGGCTGAATAAAAGCATCAATGACACCAAAGTAATGAATAAGTGAATCATTATTTAAATGGTTAAATGATTCAGAATCACTGATTCATTGATTTGTTGTTGCAGCAGCTCATTGATTTGCTAACTCTAGAACTTTTATCATTTGTTGACTTGTATCATTTGTTGATTTCATTCTTTATTCGATCCCACGCTCTTGTTTATAAAAAAGATTTTTAAATAGCATTTACGAATTTTTAAAGTAAAAAATGGAATTAAAAATAAAAAACGCTAGTATTTTTCAAACTCTGATGGTATGTTTAATAACAACTGAGATATTTAATTAATTTCTGAATAATCAAATACATATTCTATTTTCTATTGATAATCAAACAATTATTATTTCAGTTTTGGAACTAAAGCTCATTCTATATTCTCTTCTAAGAACCGAGAAGAATTGTAATGAAAAATAACCTCAGCTATCGTTGCCACTCACTTGAATGACAAAAAAAAAGCTTGATTGCAAAAGACTTGTGGGAGCTGAATAATTTTATTCCACTCACGAAGAGGAAATGGTGGCAAAATTGAAAGCCAGGCAATCCAATAAGGCAAGGGAAGGCGTCTTAATAGCAATGGGGAAGTAATCAAGATGGCTGCTGCTGCTGCTGCTGCCCTCGTGATTTCATTGCATCTCATCCAAGGGGACTTTTAGATGCAGACGATTTATTTTAATGGAGTTCGGAGAAGACTGGGGAATAGAATTTTTCTTTTATTTTCAATATTCTGCGGGCTTAAAAGAAAAGGTATTACGCTATGAAATATCCTCATATGCTCAAAATTAATTAAACTCAATCCCATTTTAGACGTGAGTCGCGCTGTGTTTTACTGACATTTTTTCTTTTTAAAATGAATTAATTAAGAGTCAAACCTAATATGAAAAGAAGCAAAAATTCACTGCCAATCACAGCTTTGTATGGAATTATTTTCTAACACAAGTTCTGATGATAGTAAAAAAATCTATTTTGATTGTGGAAATTCGACATTAACTTCATTTTGAAAAAATACAAATATAGTTATTAAAAACTAAAGCAATATAAGAATCAATAAAATCAAAGGTATTTTGAGATCTATAAATTTATTAATCTTTTTTTACTTTTGTTTAACCTGAACAACACTTAAAACTAAGTTTTAATTCCTATACAGCATTCATTTTATTTGTTTATTAATTTTTTGGTGAAAATAAACCTATTTTCTCACTTAGCGTGTTCATATACTTTATATATAAATAACGAAGTTACTGAGTTTCTTGAAAGCTAATAAAATCGACGGAAAATTTATTCTCGTTATGTTTAACAATACTGGTAATGAAATACTAATTGCTGCAACAATACTGGTAGCTTCCTTTAATACTTTAACAGTAGTGTAAATATCAAGAAATCATTTTCTTTATATGCTGAAATCTCTGTTTCATCATTTTTCTGTGTCTATTGTTGGAATTGAAGCTTAGATTAAGCGTAACACTGTTTCAATATAAGCTTACTGTAAAAAAGGGTTTCTCAAAATTGAACGAAATCGTGCCAAAATAGCTCCGAAATAAATATGCGAAAAAATCCGAAATAATCGAATTTTAAAAACCCACATGTATTTAAAATTGATACAGCATATCCCATTTTCTTTTTGATGCATTGTCACAAAAGTGATTTGAGGAGAGATATGTGCGAGAGAAATAATTATTAGCTGCCAACAGGATTCGAACCAAGTACCACAGTATTTGAAGTAGAATATTCGACCACCATAATCCCTCCCAGGGAGTATTAGGAAGTTTTATACAGTGATCGCCGCAATGACACATCATAATGCACTAATTTCTAATTTCAATGGAACAAGGGGTTGCACTTTTAAAAAAATATGGTCCCAATAGTTAGTCAGGAAATCGGTCATTTTAATTTCCTTTTTTTTGCTCTTTCATTATATCTTAAAAACTTTTAAGCAAATAGAATAGTTCTAGTTTCTTAAAACTCTTTGGATTGGATGAACAACTAGGGTGGTTAGAGCATTCTACTATAAACCAGCACGTTCTTCATTCAAATCCTTCCGGTAGTTAAACAATATCTTTCTAACGCATTTCTACCTCCACATTACTTTCGAGAATCCGGGAACTTCAGGGCCTTCTTCAAAGACTCAGACCTCACTTCCTTAGACCTCAAGCCGTTTGGATGGTTAAAGAAGCTTACATACAATGAAGCTTAGACAGAGCCCGGACGAAACCAGCCCTGCTTTTTACGACCGCAGGCCCGTCCACCTCACGATTGTCGGGGGATCTTCAGCACGACCTCGCATGCGTCCGCATGGTTATCTGAGCTGGATCCTACCTTGCGTTTTCCTGTGGTAATGAAACCTTTGGAAGGAGGTTTTTTCCCCCTGAAAAGCAGGCCTCTCCTGTCTGATGGGCCTCCTCGAGGCTTTTTTACGACTGGCCTCTCTGCCTGTGCTACTGACGTCGGGATGGGCTCCAACTCGCCGGGTACGCGTGGTGGTGTGGGCTGCTGAGCTGGCCCACACCACCATTTGGACGACAAACAGTCGCCCGGGAAATTTCTTGCCCCCTTCGAGAGTCGAAGCCTTTCTCTTCCGGCTCCCGATGCTCCCGGATGTCCCAAAGGACCAACGACCGTCTTGAGATCTGGATTGGAAACAGCTGACTTGGGTGTCTTGCTCGACGACCAGACTCGCTCCATTACTGCATCTCAAATCGCACTCCGAATCGAGACACGAGGGAACGCCGCAGCTGCTCCGCTTTCTGCAACCGTTCACTCCCTATTCCAGGAGTGGCGAACCTTTATACATCAACGTGTCATTTTTCTAAAGAAAATTTTAATGAGGTCATAGACGTGCCGTTAAATAATTTTGACTTTGTGATTATAGGGAAAATAATAATACTAATCACTATCAACTCAAAACTCTTTATTTACAGTGAAATAAAATACATTTTGCAATGTCTCAGTTATACGCATAATTCAACTTAAAGTAACATCAGTGTGACTTCTGTTGTTGCAGATTAGATGACAAATAACTTATATTAGGTTGTAAGATGTTAGTTTAAGCATGATTCTTAAATTATTTTTGCTAGTTATTTATTGTTAGCTTGTTCTTTATGGTTATTAATTGTTTTTTTAGCATTAATTGTTAATTTTCCTTATTAATAATTGCTTATTATTTTGTTTGTTTTTCGTGAATTTTAATTTAATTGTTACATATGCATCAATTGTGATAGGTGGCGTGCCCAAAATATTGTGTCGAGTGCCATAAATGGCACGCGTGCCATTGGTTCGCCATCCCTGCCCTATTCCGATCAAACAAGGAGCTTCAGGCTCCCATCGGGCAGGACGAGGACCAAAGCGGATACTCCCGGCCATGAAAATCAGCAGAGAAGGAGCAAGAACTTTTCAACCTTGCAACAATTCCCCAAATATAGTTTGTCTACAGTAAGAACTCCCCCCGCCACAAAGTCTGTGGCCGTCTGCTGCTATGGAAACAAGAATAGCGCATTTCAGGGAGGGTAGCTTCTCTGCACTCTAGGGCTAACACAATAGACCGGAGAAAAGGACTCCCTTTCTCTCCTCCTGAGCCAAAACCTGTCCTAAACAGTGACCCCACATCTCTACATGAAATAGTTATACCTCGTTACCATAGTCGCAGCCACGGGTCCAGACGAGTGTCTGGGGGAGTTCTTACTTTAGACAAACTATACACCACTAACTCGTCTCCACTTTATTGATTCTCCCGCAATTTTCACCCCCCCCCCTGACTCTCATTGGGGAATAACCTTTCGTTGACTCTACTCGAACAGGATCACCGAGAGTGCTGATTGTGTGCTTTCAACCCATATTTGATCTTCCGTGGACACGACACCACTACTATCACTTTTGTGACTATGTTTTTTTTGCTCAAAAATGAGCAGACGAGAATGGGGGGAGACAGAATATTGGGGGGAGACCGGGTTTCTCAATTATGTGGAACTTAGTTCTGTTTTCTATAAACTCTGAATTACACTTTACTATTCAAGAATTGATTCATTCGGGGTGTTTGAGTCAATAAGTTTGCGTAATTGTGTCAACTCTGAAATGTTAGTTTATAACACGTTTACTAATAATTCATATCCTAACAAACAATTAAGATTTTGACCAATTATAGCCCTGTTCTGTCCCATTTCGAAAGTTTTTGGTTTCGGGTTAAGACAAGGACTTTTGGTAGGTCCCCAGGTCCCTCTCTCTCGAGCCCCTCCTTGAATTACGGACATCTTGACTACATCACATGTAAATACATAAATAATATTTTATAATTGCCATATAAAATAGAAATGTTTACTACTTTTTCACTGAAATTCTAGTATTTATAAATTTCTCACACAGTTAAATGTCTACACGGTTTTACCCCACTAATGGGGCAAGCGTTGACTTTTTCTAAAGAAAAAAAAATCTTTCATAATAAAAAGCAGTAAGTCAATGACTTTTAAGGAGTGATATATTGTACACGACTGAACAATGAATATCTTGATTAACTAGAAAGACTAGATCGCGATAACTAGAAACGATTAACAATGAATATCTAAGGAACAGTTTTACTTCATGCGGCCTCCGCGAATCTTTACTACTCGTTAGTACCCCAATTTCCTCCCTATACACTATTTTAATTTTGAATACATGGCGTTTTTTAAGTTATTATCCAAGAGCATGTTTATTCATTCCCATCACAACTTGTTATGTTGTGCAAACATTCTGTTATAAAATTAGATTCTGTTGTGAAATTCCTCAACAAATATATGCGAAACCAATTAATGACGACTAAAAAATTTATTTCCGAGCAAATATAACTGAAATTAGAGGATAAAAATATAGTTACAATAATAATTTAGATAGTTTCTATAATATGTTCTACATTGACCATCATTAATGTTCTTTAATGCTCTTCATTTCTAATTAATGTTTTTCATATCGAAAATTGTAATAAAACTGTATTAGAGGTCGTAAATAAATATTGAATTGCTATAAAAATCTTTCGACAGAGGAAAACGGAAACAGTATAAAGGCATCAAAACATGTTTTATTCTTAAATGAAACCTTGAGGCCTTTCAAATCATGTCTGCGTTAGAAGCAAATAAACAGGTTTTCACATTTTCAATCCCACATTTCTCAGTAGTGATGTGTTCAGATCTATATAGCCTTTTTGTTATTTCTTTCCAAAAATAAAAGTATTCGATCCATAATGTGAGCAATCAACTGTGCGCAATAAATCTAAACTCATTGTATATTGAAAAAAATATGTGTTAAGTTAGGTTATTCTTCATTATTGGATTCTAAAAAAATAGTAATTAACGAGATTGCTATTTATTAGATTCTTAAAAATGTATTTAGAAAGATTATATGTAATAGATTAACAACATTATTACGTATTATAAGCTTTCTTTTATGAGTAATTAAATTAAATACTCCATTGAAATGAATATAATCCCAAGAAACTTAAGTATAAAGATCTAACTAATGATAGATAAACATAATTAGCTGCAAACGATACTTATTTATAGGTCAACACGTTTCTTGTGCTCAAAACAAAGACAACCATTCTCAAGACCCACCCAAAGTCCAAACTTTCGATGGTTTTTCATTGATAAATCAACATACTCTTGATGGTTACCATCAATGATTCCATCATGAATTATTATATTTCTGATGGTAACCCACATAAGTAACCATCACCTAAATGTGAGAGTTCGGACTGATTTATGTTGGTCCAACATAAGAATAGAAGCTTGTTTTGATGGTTTGTTTATGCCGAATCATCAGAAATTCCCATCATAGTTTCTCTGAAATCAAACGTTAGATCGATAGGGAGCCACCATCCCCCCAATGTAGGGATTCGGTTTATGATGGTTCAACAAAAAAAATTGCTTTTATGGTATTTTTCTGCTGAACCAACAATAATTATTATTAAACCATCATGGAAACGCATTGTTGTACCATTATAGTCAGTCACAAATTTCCATCATATTATCTTAGAAATCAAATGTTGACACGATCATGAACAACCATCTTCCCAATGTAAGAATTCGGACTGATTTATGATGGTTCAACATAAAAAAAACTAATTGTTTTGATGGTATATTTCTGAGAACCAGCAATAATTTCCATTAAATCAATCAGTTCAATGTAGTTTGAACCATCATGAACCATAATGGATCATCATGAACTGTTGGTCCTTGAGAATCAAACTTTGTTTGATGGTTAACCATCATTGCATTAAATTAGCATTCTCCATCATGGAATGATGAAAATTAGTTGGCATATCAAAACCCATGAACGCATAATGGAAAATGTTGGATGATGGCATTCATCAAATGATGTTGAACCATCATGAATTGTACTGAAACAAACATCAAAATCTTTTGATGTGACCATCAAAAATTTTGACTTGACACCAGATGTGTAGGAAGAAAACAAAACAGATTTGAAAAAAGAAAACGCAAATTGAAAATAAATAAAGAGAAAAATGAAAACAAGCAAAACCATGGAGATAACAAAAGGAAACATCATTTCAGAGCACGATGCATTTCCAAGTGGTGTTTAGAGTTAGAAGAAATCAAATCGTTAACTAAGGAATCCACATTTCTTTCCATGAAAAAAGATTCTAGAACATCAAGATGAGCTGATATGACAGAGATAGAAAAAATCTTAGTGTAATCCAAGTTAAACCACTACTCAAACGTCCAACAATGTGTGAACAAGCACATTTGACAGGAGGTATTATATTTAGTATGCATTCTTATATAATTACATAGTATACGTTTTAGGTTGCTTTAACCAGTATAAGACAATTAAATTTCCTTCATTTATTAATAAATCTAAAACTCTTTAGTAATTATTTGAATAATACAGAACATTCATAAAAAGTATTTTTTATGTTCTATGTTTCGATAATAATATATTATAAATAGACTTTTGGTTTCTAAAACCAATATTATAAAAAATAAAAAAAGCTTTTCCTTGCCTGTAAAAAAAATTTGAATACAATATGAATTCCCGAATCACATAAAAAAAATTTAGAGTATTCTAATTTATGCTTCATGTTTAAATAAATAAAAGTTATACATATTCTTTGGATTGCTTAATCCAATACTATAAAGCAATAAACTTTTCCTTATCCGTAAACAAATCTAATACACTATTGCGAATGCCACAAATACATAAAGAATTTAAATAGAGTATTCTACTTTATGCAATACTCTTCGATAATTAAATATTATAAATAACCCTTAGGTTGCTTAAACAAATAATATAAAGTAATAAACTTTTCTTTATCCGTAAACAAATCGAATACACTATTGCGAATGCCACAAATACATAAAGAATTTAAATAGAGTATTCTACTTTATGCAATACTCTTCGATAGTTAAATATTATAAATAGCCCTAAGGCTGCTTAAACAAATAATATAAACTAATAAACTTTTCTTTATCCGTAAACAAATCGAATACGCTATTGTGAATGCCTGAATTCCAGAAAACATTGATGGAAAGTATTCTCTTTTCTCAAAGTTTCTCAAAAGATATTAAAGATCTCGTATACCCTGTAATTGAGATAGAAAGACAGCAGAATTGAAAACCTTTGGCTATCAATAATTCGACTTGGCTTTAGAACTTAAGCAACTCTTCCAGTTCTGAAGAATAATTAATCTTCTCTTTCGGTGTTTGTGAATCGAAACTACGAATAATTCTAATGCTTGGCTCAAATATCAAGCTGTCGTTAAGCAGAAGGTGAAAAGAGTTCTCGATTTAGAATAATGCTTAAGAATAAAAGGCACCGAGTAAATCTTTTAATTCTTTGTAGCTTAAATTAATGATGGCTGTAAATGTAGTAGAATCTTAGAAATGAAAAATGTAACCAAGAAAAATATATTACCCCGAATAACTCTTCTTTGATTAGGACAGCCTATTTGGTAAGGCTTTGGGCCCATGTACAAGAGGTCGCGAGTTCGATCTACACCGGCCAATGTCTGCCTGTGTAGTAAATGGTAACCAGTGCACGTTAAGTCTGTTGGATCACAAAGTCCTCCATGTTCCTATAACAAATTATACCTCTGTGGGATACAGAATTGGAGATAGATCGTTCTCTCGTTCAGGTCAAAATTACGATCTGTGGATGAATGAATGAACGTATGAATGAGACCACCCTATAAAACGGGTTATGAAATGTGTAGGGCTGAAGTCTTATTCTTGGCACTTTGTACGTATTACACTTTGAAATAACAAACGCACACGCTGCCTTAAAATTCAATTGGTTTCACCAAGCAGGATTGCTGACATTGGCAAGTGGCATTAGAAACAACAACAACTTTTTTTTTCTAACTATTGGATTTTTACAAACTAAGTGCCAAACTTTAATGGTCCAATGAGGTGATCTCAAAATTGGCACAGATAATGCTTCATGTTATGAAATCAGACCTAAAGAACTACTTTCTCCGAATTGACACTCCTTTTTTTTTTGTTAATGATTTTGGATAATTAACCATGAATATATGAGAACAATTAAATAACGGTTGAAATAAACTGATTATAAAAAAATCAGTTGATTTAAATCAATGATTTCTTTTTAAAGAAATCATTGGATTCAAATGATGCAAAAAATTTTATACCTTACAATTCCGAAACTTTTTCACCCATTCCTTAATAAAATAATAAAAAACAATAAATATTCACTAAATGTTACTTTTTACGTAGAATTATCTTTGGATAAGCGAATTTTATAATTATGTGTAAAAATTTTTCAATTTGCTTAAAAAACTCCCGAGATATGGCGATATACGCAAAAAATAAAATTAACATTAAGGAGTCCAAACTTTGGAGCACTCTCCTGACCCAAATTATTGAGACCCTATTTTCCAGAATTGTGGCTATCCCCCTACATTCTGGGAGTCAGAAATCCGATTCCATCAAAAAAAAGGGTATGCTTCTTTAGAGAAAGAACGTTTTATTATCTGATTTCATAACTTAAAACATCGTCTGCACTAATTAATTAGTATATTTGAGGCCACCCCCTCATACCATTAAGAATGAGTCCTAAGACGTAACAATCCGCGTAGTCCATCCTTTTTTTTTTTTTTTTTTTTTTTTTTTTTTTTTTTTTTTTTTTTTTTTTTTGCTTAATGCATTTTCCATTATATTGATTATTTTCGGTGATCTTATCCGTTCATTAGATCAAAAGTTATTCACGGCGTGGGCCGTTTTTAATTTTGCGCACAGTACATTTACAGTTAAATGTAGTTTGAAATGCCAAAATTCAATATTTTAAGGGAATCGGTCGTTTTGTTCTAAAAAATGAGTGTTTCAAAAATTTGCCATTTGGAAAATGTCATTACTCAGAAACTGTTTGATGGTTTAGCACACATTTTGGGCTTTGCCATTTAAAATGGCGTACTTTAAATGAGAGAAATATATGAGGTATTATAGTAAGGGAAAATCTGATTATTAGGTCAAAAGTTAATTAAATGTTTCGTTATTTTTTAAATTTTATTTTGAACACAGTTTTTATTAAAAATTATTTAATTGTGCAGTTTGTTTTAAAACAATTCCATATATACGAAGTATGATAAGGTATACTTTGTGATACGAATGAATAAAATAAAGCATGAAAAAAGCACAAATGTCCATTGTTGCTAAATATTTGCACATTTTTTTAAACTTAACTTTTGCTTTATTCACGTACCTTTGCTTTATTGCTCGTATTCATCTCTTTATATTTATTTTTGTGCCGACCGGCCTGTGTAGGGGGCAGGGAACTGTCCTTGCATCAGAAAGGTTCTGGGTTCGAATTTCGAGCAAGGCATGGATGTTTCTTCCTCTCCATCTGTGTTCTATGTTCTTTCTCCTTTGTGTGTGAATGTGACCCGCCCTATGAACGGGTAGTGGTAGAGTGACGTGGGCGACGCTGCTCCACTACCGTGGCTTCGCCACAGGTGCCCACTGGGTAACGAAAAGAGAGTTAGCAGTTCTGGAACTTTCTGTGGGCAATGGACAATAGTTCCAAGTGCCCGCCATTAAAAAAGAAATAATAATAATATATTTATTTTTGCATTTTCCGCATTGTTTTTCTTTTTTCCCAATGGTTCGTTTCCTTACAGTTAATTTTGCTCCATCCGTTGTTTTGCTTTATTCATAATGTTCATTTCTTTACCTCAATTTATGCTTTTCCACGCTGTTTTGCTTCATTCAATTTAATGTAGTGTTCAAAACTTAAAGGCGTTAAAACTTGAAAGAGTGTTTAATCCATGTAAAATTCAATCATTTTTGTAAAACGTTAATTTGTTTTCTTCGTTAAACATTTAAATTGTTACGAGAAAGTAAAATATTTAAACATCATTATAACTATTCATTTTTAAGGTATAATATTAAATTCAATGATAATTTACGGTTTACATTGATAAAAACAAAGAAAAATTAAAACAATTTCGGTGTGAAGAAAATTTCAAACACTCGAAAATCTTTTTCATCGATTGCCCGAAAGTTAATTTAAGTATCTGGATGAAAATGTAATCAGCGACGAAAAAATAAGTATTTCTAAGGATAAGTCTTCAATTTAACTTCCGCGCTTTTCTCATTTATTCCTTCAATCCTCTGTTTCAAGCGATAAGATTTTTAAAAAAAATGTTAATTCTAAAAGTTTTAAATTGAAGTGTAATGAACAGTTACAAAGAAATACAACCGCCATTAATGAACTACAGCTGTTATTCATTATTCTATATAATTTTCGTTGAGGAAAAACTCACACCATCTCCAAATTTCAATAAGTAATTGAACAATACAGCCGAAGAAAAATAATGTGTTTTAGTGTTTTTCTTAATATATAATTTTACATATTTTTTTTTCAAAAGTGCAGAAATAAAAGTATATATTACCGCTAGAGCAGGAATGTCGTTAATATTCACATTACCTATCTAATATACAGAATAACTAAGGGCAGTATCAAAGGTTTTCCGCAGTTTATGGTTTCCGTATCGTCATAGTTCAGTTCTCACTATAGAGAAAGGTTAATTTCTCCCATTTTAGCAACTAATTTTTTTATATTTATTTAATTATTTAAATAACTAAAAATATATGAATAACTGGTGTACTAAAACTGTCATAGACAAATAAAATACCTATTGATCAATATTTATGGATGCAAGTGCGTTTTACTGGTGCCAATTAAATTCTGTTGATATCAGTGAATGTATTGATAAAAACAAATATATACTAATAGAATACTAATATATACTAATAGAATACTTGAATTGGAAGCCATCAATATCTATTGATACAAATACATCACTGATGTTAGTTGAAGTGCAAATAGAAACCAGTACAGACCAATAGAGTACCTACTGATCAAGATCTATAGATACCAGTACACAACTGATGTCAGTTGAGATTAGTTAAAGTGTGAATAGAAACCAGTACTGACCAATATCTATTGATACCAAAACTCTACTGATGTCATTTGACATCAGTTGAAATCTCAATAGAAACAAATACAGACCATTAAAACTTTATTGATAACAATTAATAATTTTATTGACTTTTATTGATCATTTTTTGCAGGATATTGTACTTTCTATAGTTGTAATAATATATAAAGCCATTTGATTATTTGCCTTACAGTTTTTAAAATGATTGAATCTATAACCTAATGTGTCGATTGTTTAATCGCATAGTAAATTGATTCTTTAAATTGCGAAAAGATAACTAAACAGTATCATTGAAATTTACACCTACAGAAACGTTGTTGTTGTCCCGGCATAGTTTTGATTTCATTTTAACCCCCCGTGCAGCTCTCTATCCCCTGAGCCACCACGGCTCTATTCGGAACCATTTAAAGATATCACTTCTGTGCATGCAATTTGTTGTAATTCTAGTATGATTCGCATAATTAATTTTAAGACATTAGTCGTAAATATCTGCTTACAAGAATTTCAAGCGACTGAACTAATTTTAATGTGAGATGTATAGTGTAGATAATCTCTTCAATACGAGAAGTATGCATGCGAATAGAATTGATAAGAAAGACAAGAACAGGACAAATCGTGACTTTCAAGAGATCAAATTGTCAACTGAGCTACTCAATCTCCCGGTACTTACCTACTGGTAAAAGTCACAATAAATAGTGAGTGAGACTTCCATGTGATATCACAAGATAATGTACTAACATCAACGTCAGATTATATACTCTTTGGGGCAATTCAAAACGGTTACGCCTGTTAATGCTGTGACCGTTTTTGAGTACATGAAGATGCCACTGTGACAATTTGTACTATCTGAGAAAGCAGCCAATACTAAAAATAAATATTACATACACGGCAATGCCACCATCATTAATGATAGCGATACATATCAAATACGAAAATAGCGTGATTACTGTTAATCACTGATCGCGATACTATATCGAACGTTATCGATAGCATAACATATCAGAAAGGTATTATTACGATTATTATGAATAACGTAATATATTAAAAAAATAATATTACATTATAACGATCATTATTAAATATGATCTCCTTGTAAGAGTTGGTAAATTTTATTTCGATTGCAAAAATATTGACCAATCAAAAGATATATAAGTTAGTTTAATTGGGTATAAATCGCTTATATTGCTAGATATCGATACTTTTAACAACAAATCGCGATATTTTGTGATCCTTAACGAGCTTACATTTTTGATTCTTTTCTTCACATGGGTTCAAATCTAAATGATAAGGGCACACAGTAAACATCTTACACATAATTTGAAATATTAAATTTTAAAAATCTTCAAATGTTCTAGCGAATCACTAAACTTATAATCACCAGCACCTCCTACATTTCCCCTCACGTTTCACAGAAGTGATGCCCCTCACCCCCCTTCTTTTTTATTTAAATGTTATATGTATTTATTTTTATTATTTTTTTAATTTACTTGAATTTCTTTTTTTTTTCTTCATATTTTTAATAAAAAATCAATTCCATTTTAATTTTAGTTATGTTTTTCTATATTTAGGGGAAGTAGCTGAATATAAAATGGGCATTGTATCCCACTAGGCAATAAATTCTGTTTCCAGAGGTCGGATAATATTTGAAAGTTGTTCTGTCTTTTGGCAAAGAGATTAGAGGAAATCTTAAGAATTCGTCAGAAAATTTAGAATGGGATACTTGCAAGTGACGTAGTGTGGGTATCTCGATCCTGATAGGTTGTTGAAACGTGGCATTTGCTTACGTTAGAAACTGTTCTTTCCGTTCTGTTTCGAGTTAGCCAAGCACTTCTAGTATCAATTCTCTTAGGTGACACATTCTATATTCTTGCCCAAAGATTTCAATTCTTTCACTATATACTTCATATTCTAACACAAAAACAGACAATGAGCCACGTAGAACATAGACAAACTAATCATGCATCAAAGTTGCCAGGTACACAGACAATTTTACATCATGGTAAGAATAAATTGCATAAACACATATTAAATCGAAGTTAAATAAATGGGCACAGTAGGCCTTGGCCCTCTATGTGCTGTCGCGCCACTGAGTTTAGTTTTAAATAAAAGACGTGGACGAGAAATAATTATATTACAACCCATTCCATTTGTGATACGGAGCTGTATTTCATTAACATTCTTACTTATAGAGAGAAACTTTGCTTAACTGTAACATGCCATTTTGCTTATAAATAATCAGTTGGCACTAACGTCATAGGTCACATGACTCGGTATCATGATCTTCTTCTTCTTAAAGTATCTAATGAGTCAGAAAATGGACGAAATTTTTCCCGCTCCCTTAAAATACATGGGGAAAAAATGGATGTTTACAATGACAAACTACGAAATTTTAGACAAAAGACTCCATAAAGAAAAACTAGAAATAATACGAATTGATATGCACTCTTTTTTCTACAATGTAAACG
Organism: Parasteatoda tepidariorum; assembly: GCF_043381705.1. Lineage (NCBI taxonomy): Eukaryota > Metazoa > Arthropoda > Arachnida > Araneae > Theridiidae > Parasteatoda > Parasteatoda tepidariorum. The sequence continues at coordinate 87,981,630 of NC_092211.1, forward strand.
TGAATACCTTACCCTCACTTGGCGATTTCTTAAAGCCATTTCGTTTACGTCATGAGCACTCCGTGGAAGTTTCTTTTGCTAAATCCGATTATAGAAAAAATAAATCCTAAGGGTTTTCGGGAAGGTATTTGTATGATAGAAACATATAAAAGAAATATGCATTTGCAATGGTTGAAAAGTTTTTTTACACGCCACAAATATTTCCACGAAATGTAAAAAAGTATGTTTTTTTTAAATTATTGAGAAAAGATCATCGTCGAGTCATTTCAGGCATTAAGTATTTCCTAGCTTTTAATTTAATCTATTTCTTAAAAGTGTAGCTTTATTCTCAATCTCTTTTTCAATTTCAATATTACAACTCAATTTCAATATTATTTTCAAATGCAGCCCATCTTTAGATTCATTTTCTTTACCCGCTGACGCATTATCGCAAAAATTAATTTCGTTGTATGTTTGTTATAATTCCGTAAGATCTTTGGACTTTTCTTCTTCTGTCAAGTTTTTTTGATAGTTGGAGTTTTTGGTACTTTTACGCTAACTTGAAGCAACTGCGCACGCTCACGTTTTAGATGCTACGTATCTTTAACTTTGGCATGATTTACGCTACAAGGACAAAGACTACAAGCACGCTGCTTATAACTGTTAAATCATGTTTTTTTTTGTTTAAGCCTATCTTCGAATTAAAAACATGGACATGGAGTGCGAATTTGAAGAAATGCATTGATGAAATTTAAAAATGAATCGCCTGATCTCACAGCTATTGGTTCATTCAATAAAATAATTACTTTATTGCTTTCTGCTTTACATTATGGTTGTCTAATAGCATTAATTCAATGAGAAACTAGATATGCTTTCGCTACATTAAAATTATGAATAATATTTACTTTAACTATACAATTTAGTTAAAAGAAATTAAATAATCAAAAGAAATTCAATAATATTTTTATACGTTGTGCAAAACATCTTGAATCGTATGTTACAACTTTAAAAGGATACTCTGCTTTTATTGTAAATGTTTGTTTTGAGTTTGCGGTCAAGGTTAAAATAAAATATTCCACAAAGTAATAAAAATTCCTTAAAAAAAGTAATAAAAATTCCATAAAATATACCGTTTTTAACTTACGGTTTTTTGCAAAATCTCTTATTTTCACAAGCGAAAATTAATATTTTCTTGCGGGTGCATGCGCATTTCCCCAGATCTGACGCATGCGCACTAGAAGTGCGCAAGCGCAATAACTTGAAATCTTATGTACGGCAGCGTACCCCAGTTAACGTAAATTTGCGGAACCTCCCTATTATCAATAGTTAGATATGCAGAAGATAATGTATACTTTACGCTGCAGATGAATAAAGCAAAACGACGAAAATTAGGCATATATTAAGGTATAAAAATGGACATACTATAGTTTCGGTTCTATACACAAGAATCTTTCGAAGTATCCAAACACAAAATGACAGTCAAAAAAACAATGGGACAAACACGATCAAATTGATTAAATTAGTGGAAAAAGAGGAACTAGCTTGAACAGCATAATAAAAGAAGGGAAATAAGAAAAGATTTGACAGGGTGCAGCGGCAACCGCAAAATGTCAGAGGTAGAAATTAAATTTGAATAGATTTCCAAATATTAGAAAGAATGAGATACTAGAAAGACCATTAGCTAAATTATTAGAATTTTTCAAAATATGGTAAGATTTCCAAACATCAAGGTATGTAGATGAAGAGTAGAGTGGAATAATTTTAGCAGAAGAGCAAAATAACAAATTAAACCTACTCTTATATTCATACTTGAAGAACAGTTGAAAGATATGTCCGAAATCAGGATATTAACTATCGCCCTAAGTTGTTCAAACTCCAGTCACAGGTTTAAGCTTTCTTCTGCTTAAGTTTGTTTTTCGAAGGCTCCGTCGTAATAAGAAATTATGCTTTTTTTATGAATAATAAGCTCTATTTATAACTGCTGCGAGTTTACAACAGTTACTCATCAAATGTCAAGTTTAGCCTATATCTAAAGCCAGCACTGTCTACGCTTATTTTGAAAATGATGCAAAACGTCAATATGGAAAAAAGCCACAGTGTTGTGAAAATGAAAAGCGTTTGAAGTCTAATTTTTTTTAATATTTGAAAACTTACTTCAATGCTGCATTACCTTTACTCATAAAGATTTGCAAAAACTGAAAACACGGCAGTGATTTTGATAATGTTCATCTAGGTGGAAAAATGTCGCCACATAGGCGATTTAAAAAAACCGTTAAATAACTTTAGAAATATTTAAGTTATTTGTCTGTTCTAAAGCCCAGTTAATTCTTCGCGGCAAGATTATTATGTACAGTTCAAAATCATTGCGTTGCTTCAAGTGCAAGGCACTTTATGGCTTTTTCCTTCTCCTTGGCGACAGAGCTTTGACTTTCAAATTATGGCGGCCAGTTGGGTCATTTCCCGGCCATGTGCAGATAAAATTTTGGTGCATTTTCTTTTTTATCTTAATCTTTAAAAAAATAGAGTAATTATATATATATNATATATATATATATATATATATATATAGCTCAGCATCAAGTGTCAAAAGTTATTCAGCGTGATTGCTCTTTTTGTGTTTTGAAACATTATACTCTTAGTTTTCACATATATGCGTTTAATTTAATCGTTATATAATCTTATACCTTTCTGACTAAACTTATGCATCAGATTTAAATTAAAATAATTCCGTTTGACCAACAAAACTAAAACAAACCAAAATTAGACAAACCTACTGTTAACAAAACAAAATATAAATTCGAAGATAAATTAACTGATTATTGATTGTCGTTGAACTAGAAATCACTGACGTGGAATTTAATCACGTCTTATACGGAAAGATTTAACGGATCCGAGATTTTGATGCATTTGATGAGAATCATCAAAGCTCTTTCCAGCCATTGGATATTAATTCCCCTTTCCAGATATTCTGTGTGTATTTCATTCTACTAAACTCTTTGGAGTGTTCTTAATTCACTTCTGTGTCATTTGAAATTTGATTTGCGCAGTCAGTAGAGCTTCTAAGATTACCGATTAGTTCTGATGAAAGGGGCAATATCGGTAGACTTGAAATTAATTATTCCATGCCGAATAAAATACTCGCTCGAACAATTTAATATGCGATTATTTTACAAATACAATTTTAAATTCAAATTTGTATGAGGGAAGCAATTGTATTAAACTACTAAAGCAAGGCAGTTGGATTAAACTTAACAATGTCAGTTTTTAAATTTTTATATTGTTACATATTCTCACGATGATATTGAGACCGATTTTGCTTTATTTTATTAAGCGGTTGTGGTCTGTACTTACATCATGATTTGAATTGATTGTAATTGAATGGCACAACAGTTGGATACGACTATATTGGTTTCTTATTTTCTATTTTCTTACTTATTCTCTCAACCAAATAAAAAAAATTTTTATTTATCCGCTTCCCAAATTATCCCGAGTTAGCACCGGTATGCATATATATTGCAATTATTTATTATACCGAAAAAGCTCGTGCATTGCAGAATTTGTCAGTTCCTTTTGTCTTATCTCATCTTTACTCGTCTGGAAGCAGAAAAAAAAATATTGAAAGTTTGTTGAGTTTTGTTTGGGAGTTTTGCTGTTGGATTGTGGGACTGAACAACAGTTTTGTGCGATTGTAAATACTATGGTTGCAGAATTTGCATAGAAACAAAATGATGATGATTTAAATATTTTTTACAAATAAAAAAATTACAATTTCTACTTCAAACTTGTGTATTTAATCTTGTTTTAGTTCCTGGTATTTTTTAATGAAATAAAAAAAATATGTTAATTTCTTTGCCCTTTTGTCAAAAAAATTTGTAAAGGAAGTGCTTAATTTTGTTTGGTGATTTCAGTCTCTACTGGCGTCATGATTCGGATTAAATTCAACTGAATGGTGCAACATTTGGATGCAACTATATTTTTTTCTTTTCTTACATTTAGCATCAAAATCAAATGAAAACCAAGTTTGCTTGGTTTTAATGGGTGGTTACGGTCTATTTTTACTGCAAGAGTTAAATTTAATTGGTGACTACATATATTGTACCGTCAAACATTTAAAAAAACAAAAAGATAATACACATAATATGCATACAAGATTAAAAAAAACTTAACTATTATTCGCTTTAACTAATGAAGCAAAGCTGTTTCTCTATCAACTACTATGACGTAAAGAGCTGTGGAATTAATACCCAGCCATTATTTCTATTTAATGAAATACTCAGTTAAACAATTTAGCCTGAGATTTTTTGTTTAAGACGTAAATAGTCCACTCATAAATGAAACTTTTTTTAGGAAAGGGAATGCATTATTAAGATTCGATTAATACTGCTGTTTTATGCAAGAAGTATGCAAAAATGACAAATCGTCAGTGTTATTTTTTTTAGCAAAATCCTGTTTCAAAAACTTGGTTCAACTGAAATAGTTTTTCTACCATTTTAGTTACTTTTATTAGAGTTTACTAAAAAAATGTGAAAGTCTGTTTTAAGCAGACAAGAAATGACCTCTCACACTGCTATATTTTAAGTCCTCATGTGTTTAATAAAATTAATAATGATGTTTCAGCTAAACTTGGTGGCATAATGCTGGCCCAACGTGAACATGAGAAGTTTATCTGGTCAACAAGCTCATATATACATATAATTGAAATATTATTAAATAAAGCAAACACCAAACTTGTTTAATATGCAGATGATAATGAAATGATTGTCAATCTTGAGAAAAGTACCTATCAGCTTTTTACTATGAGCACCCTTAAACATTCCATTCATTTGGAATTTAAGATCCAGCCTCTGTTGTGAAAGGAACACACTTCCTTAGGTATTGTGAATAACCATGTTAGAAAAGGAATGGTTTAGAATGAATAGACTTTCTGGAATGGGTCTCTGGATGTTTACAAATCTTATGTTAGACCCCATCTCAGTCTATGGTTATGAGCTCATTTCTGAAAGAGTTCTATCCAAACTTGACTTCACACAAAATTGTGCGCTTCGTTTAACTAGGTACTTGCACTCCAAGAAGAAGAAGACCAAACACATGTGCCCTGTGACGTCAGCACCACATGATCATTTATATGCAAAATGGCTCGTTAAAGTTGAGCTAAGATTCTATCTATAAATTAGAATGTTACTTAATCTTATGTTAGTTAAATATAGCTCCGAATCGCACATCGAATTTATTAAAATATAATTTTTTTTTCCTCTACGTCTCTTACTTAATTTAGATTTATTATTTATGTATTTTATTGTAACCGTGATATATTTTTGTTTTTTTGTACCAGGAAACTTCGATGCATAATTAAACTAAACTAAACTAAACTCAGTGGCACGACAGCCCATAGAGGGTCAAGGCCTACTGTGCCCATCTCAGTTTTCTTGACCTTGGGCTCCGGGGTGCAGGAGCAGATGTTCCGGTTAGGTGGTCAGCCAAACGCGAAGCCCCCAGTGTTCAGTTCCTACGCACGCTTAGTACTCATTTATCGACCCACTGATGGGATGAAAGGCTGAGTTAACCTTGCCCGGCCCGAGGATCGAACCCAGGACCTGTGGCACGGGAGCGCGAAGCACTACCACTGAGCCACCGGGCGTCTCGATGCATAATTAGTTTGTTTATATCCTACATGGCTTCGTGAATGCCTTTTTGTTAAGTTAGAAATAAATAGTGAAAGAATTGAAATCTTTGTAAAAAGTCTTTTTATAAGAATATAGAATGTGTCAATATAGAATGTGTCATAAGAGAATTGCGCTTGCCGGGCTTAGTTTATTCGAAATATAATGGAAAGAACAGTTGCAAACGTGAACAAATGCCACATTTCAGCAACCCATCAGGATCCAGATACCCACACCACGTCACTTGCAGGCATCTCATCATTGGAGCAGCAAAATTGACTTCGATGAAATCAATAAAGCTTCATGCCAATATTGAACCTCTATCTGATCACCGTGACAAATTGGCCCTTCTAGAAACATTTCTTACAAGTAATACTCACTGCTAGAAAAATTATAAACTTGTTGTGAAAAGATTGAAGTCACAATTCACTCTTTTTTTTATAGTGTAAATAAAATCAGGGAAGATTTGAGTTTATCCATTATTGACAAACACTAACACTCTTGCCATCTTTTACGGTTCTGAGGAAAACAATGATAAATCTATTTTCTCGGAGAGTCCTGAATAGTTCCTTTTTACTTTTTAAAAAAAAAAAAATCTTGATCTGTTAAGATGTATTTTTTAACAAAATATTACTTTTTTAATTTTTAAAGATATGTTGTCTTTTTTTATTTGCGTTTAAAGATATTAATGCGATACCTGCAAGTGACGTAGTGTGGGTATCTCGATCCTGACGTGGCGTTAGCAACTATTCTTTCCATTCTGTTTCGAGTAAGCCAAGCCCTTCTAGTATCCATTCCCTTAGGTGACACATTTTATACTCTTTCACAGAGATTCTTTCACAAATATTTCAATTCTTTCACTATATATTTCTCACTTCGCACAAAGCCAGGCACGAAGCCATGTTGAACATAAACAAACTAATTATGCATCGAAGTTGCCAGATACACAAAACAAAAATATATCACGGTTGCCATAAAACACATGAACAAATAATAAACCCAAGTTAAATAAGAAACGTAGACGAGGAAGAATTATATTTCAACAAATTCCTTGTGTGATACGGAGATATATTTAATTAACCTAACTTTAATTAACATTCTTAATTATGTTGAGAAATTTAGCTCTACAGATTTTACTACAGTTATTGACGACTTTTTCTCGATTATTTACGCACTGATTTGGCAAATTAAAAAAAAAATGCAATATTCATTTGTTTGTTTTACTATTTTAGCTGAAGTTGAAGTTTGAGTTATTAGCGAATAACTTCCGAATTATCCAAACCCCGATTCCACTTTCAATTTAGGAAATAATTTAGAAGCTTTCCCACAGCTAAATGGATAAAATGATGTTTATTATAGGAAAGGAGACGTTTTGTGATAATCTGCAGATTTATAATAACCATTTCATTTGATGAATGGAAATTATGGTTACATTGAAAGTCAGGGAAAAGATTAAAAGAACTTCATTTGATGGCGAATCATTTAATCTATAGATTATGTCTTTCAGGTAAATGTTGCTTAATTCGCTAATATTGATTTCACCATTTGGGACATAGAAAAAAGAATCTGGTAAAATTACCGTACTGTACGGTAATCACAGTTTTGTTAAAGAGAAAAAGAACTTTAATTTTGGTTCATAAAACCAAAATGTACGGTACTTAACTATTCATTTGGTAATGTTTCCGTTCATATGGCTCATACGGGTTACTGAGGAAATTTTGGTTTTCAAAATTATAATTTTTATTACCACACATTTATCAAAAAATAAAAACTACAAAACACATTTTGCTAAATAACTTATTCTTATGCCATTTTAAGGTATTGTGGTAAGATTACCGAATTTCGCCACAATTACCAAATTTTATCACATATTATGAAACTATATTTTAATGCTAATTTTACCAGTCATTACCAATTCAACGGTGAAAAGTAGCAAGCTTTTCGGCGTGCCCATAGAGCCAGAAACATGGTAAATTATTCTATATTCTGGTAATTTTAATCATACTTTTTTTTCTCAGTGAATAACGAATGTGACGTAAATTATGTGGAGTGACGATTTTCAGAAATTTATATTTTGAAAACGGTTTATAAAAGAAAGTCGGTTGGATCATGGAACAATTTTATGTAAAAATTTCAGTATTTTTAACTAAGGCCACTTTTTAAAACTTTCTAAAAATTTGAACATTTTACATGATTAAAGAAACTGCTTGCTTTATTAATGGTGTACATTTCTTTTCTCTTAATGCTTAAGCATACCATACTTAAGCATTAAGTATAAAAAGCATTGCAAGGCATTAAGCACAGCATACTAAGCATAGTGCTTAAGCATAGTGTGCTAAGCTTAATGCTTAAGCATAGCATAGAGAGCATTAAGCATTCAATCATTAAGCATAGCATACTACTTTATAGCACTGCAAGATTCATTACAAGATTCATTTTAAAAACGAATAAAATTTTCAGAAACAAGCGCGAAATTAATCAATTTTTAGAATATAGTAAAATTTTTAGAATCATTCCATAATTATAAAAACTAATAAAAAAAATTCCCATAGGGAACATTTTCAACTAAAAAATTGGTGATCAAGTGACGACTGGAACACAATATTTTAATTGCCTTTTTGTTATATTTAATTGCCTGTTGGTGACTCTTCATTTTGTTCTTTACAGCAAAACATATTTTTTTCTCTGTCATATTTCCAGTTTTATTTAAAAAAAATTCTAACTGATTTAAACTCTTCATAGGGTTCCCGGTGGCTCAGAGGATAGAGCATTCACCTCCCAATGAGGGGAGCAAGTTTGAATTCCAGCGTTGACTGATTGGTACGAATTCTGCTTCCAGCTCGCATCGACGTAAAATATCTTCTTTGGTAGACGGATCATGGGTAAAAATCCCCTTGTTTTCCTTCCTTTGTAAAGTAAAGGTGAGTCTGCCCCATCAAAAAGTCCTCTGCGAAAGCTTGTTTGTTCCTACGCGTGTTCCAGGAGTTGCCTTGTTTTCTGGATTGGGTTGAAAATTACACGGCTTCGGAGTTGGTAGTTGCAAACTCAGAATTGAGTCGGCTGTTCAGCGATGCTTGTGGAAAAAAGAAAACAAATATATGCAAAAGATATCTTCAGAAGCATTTATATTTCGTTATTTACATTCAGTATAACATGTTCTTTCAATATGCTTTTCAAATGTTTTTATGTTGTAAAATTTTATTATTTAAATTACGCTTAGTATGTTCATTCACCAAGTTCCTCATAGATATTTATATTTCATTACTTAAATTTTGCTAAAAGGATCTTTCAAAAAGCCCTTCATATGTATCTATATTATATTATTTTATTATTTGAACTTCACTTAACATGTTCTTTCACGAAGATCTTAAGATATTAAAACACGATACTCTGATTCACGAATAGATGACAGCATCATAAAGCTGCTAAACTATCTCCCATGTCCAATCTTTTTAGCACTTTTGAAACCATACTAGTTGTAAATAGTTAAAAAAAAACATATAATTTTGTATTAATCGTTTTTTAACCATACAAGTTATAAGCGGTCTTTAAATCGTAAAGGTTACAAATTGTTCTCTGCCGTAAACTTTACGGTTAATTGGATGGACAGATTACTGTCGGTTATCTTTATATATATATTTCGTCTGTTCGTGTGTATGTCACTGAACTCCTCCTAAACGGCTGGACTGATTTAAATGAAATTTTCTGTGTACCTTCAGAAGGATTCGAGAATGGTTTAGATTCACAATTAGATTCAAAATGTTTTTTTAATTAATTTTTTATTGAGTGGGAAAAAATTCTACTTCTTATGCGACTTCCAAGAAGAAAGCTTTAAATGTTTAACGCTACATTTTTATTGGCCGGGAAATCACGTGGTAGGATCCAGTTTTCCCTCATTCATTTCCATATTGTTTTGGTTCTCACTAGCATAAAAATAATAAAAGTCATAAAACTTTTGTTTTTCTATAAATATTTTTTTAGTTTGTTTTGATAGATATATAATTTAGTAGGGAGCAGGAAAAAGAGTCGTTGAATAGAATTTGTAATTTCGTGTTATTATTGTGTTTGTAGAATTTTGAAGTGTGCATTTTAAAAATGTAAAAAACTACACATTTTGTAGATTCAGTGCGGAATTGTAGTGAGTATTTTTTATAATTTTAGATTGAATTTATACGTGCGTTGGTTAACAACCACTGTAACCTATAAATTTATTTGTGAAGCTAATTGATTTCATATAAAACTTTTTCAATTGTTTTTATTTAAAATTTCTTATTTGAAACAGTAAATAAAAAAAAGCAAAAAAGAAAATTTACAAATTTTTTATCTAAAATTTGGTACAATAAATCTTTTCAGACCTGTTACTTAATTAAAATATCATTTTCAATAAATTACTCATATTTTTTATGTATTATTTTACAGTAATTTGTTTTACAAAGAAATGCCACGTCTTCGTGGAAGAGCAAGAAATATTGGTCGACGTACTCGAAACGCTCAATTGGTCCACGATCATCGATTGAATAGAACAGTTGAAGAACACTTGACGGATAATGTGAATTTAAGAAATCAAGTTGCATCTTCACGTGAAAATGAAAATTCAGAGCAACGCAATCAACGTCTTCGTGCAAATGCATTAAGACAACGAGAGACACGCCAACGAGCGACCAACGAAAACAGAGAACGTGACCAACGGCGAATGCAAGATAATCGAGCATTGATACGAGCATCACTTAATCGTCTTGCATTTGAATATGACCCTGAAATAGACTATTCGTCACATGCACTAATCTTAATCGGTAGTATGGACAACGAGTGTCAATATTGTCATGCTTTAAAGTACAAAGGTGAATCAGCTGGTTTATGTTGCGCATCTGGAAAAATTTCACTTCCACCGTTAAATCCACCACCGGAACCTTTGAAAACATTATTAGCTGGAACCGCATCTCAATCGAAATTGTTTTTGCGGAAAATTCGTAAATTCAATTCTTGCTTTCAAATGACATCATTTGGAGCAACAAAAATTGTTCATAATGAGGATGGTCGTAATTTTGAATCTACATTTAAGATTCAAGGTCAAGTGTACCACCAAATTGGTTCATTGCTTCCAATGCCTAATGTCGATCCAAAATTCTTACAAATTTACTTTATGGGCGATGAGGAGCAGCAAACTCATACACGATGCGTATACAACCATTTAGAGCAGATGAAGGAACGAGAAATTGTCGACAATTTGGAAACGTTCTTGCAAAATCATAACCAATTGATACGATTGTTCAAGACTCTTTCCAGCAGACTGCAGAACGACAACTACGCCATTGTTATTAAAGCAGACAAAGTGCCCTATGGAGAGCACGCAGGCACATATAATGTTCCAACTGTTAATGAAGTTGCAGTTGTTATGGCTGGTAACCCATGTGAACGTCGAGATATTCGCATATAACGCAGAGATAATACAATACAAATAATTCAAGACAATCATCGTTCTTACGACGCACTGCAATATGCATTGATATTTTGGGAAGGAGAAGATGGATATCATTTAAATATTAAACAAAGGAATCCAACAACAGGCACAACTTATAGATTATTTTATAATTTTTTTTAACCAATTATTTCTGTTTATCTTATAAATAGTTTTATTTACAGGTGAAGAACTAATCAAGAAAGTTAGTGCGATGAACTTCTACGCATACCGGTTGATGATTCGTGAAAATGAAGATAATAACATTCTCCGATGCAGACAGCTATTTCATCAGTACATTGTTGATATGTATGTAAAAATCGAAAGTGAGAGATTGCGTTATATAAAATTTAATCAAGCGAAACTTCGTTCTGAAGAGTACATTCATTTGCGTGACGCCTTAATCGGTAATGTAGATGCAACGAATGATATCAACAACATCGGTACCGCATATATTTTTCCATCATCATACGTTGGTAGTCCGCGTCATATGCAAGAATATATTCAAGACGCCATGACTTACGTACGCGCATACGGCCGACGAGATCTTTTTATCACATTTACGTGAAATCCAAACTGGGATGAAATTAAAAATTTGCTGTTATCAGGTCAAACATCGATGCATCGCCATGATATCATTGCACGTGTGTTCAAACAAAAATTGAAATCCCTGATGAAATTGATTACACATCACTCGGTATTTGGTGAAACACAATGTTGGCTTTATTCTGTTGAATGGCAAAAACGAGGTTTACCTCATACGCATATTTTGATTTGGTTGGTGGACAAAGTACGCCCAGAAGAAATTAACAAAATTATTTCAGCGGAAATTCCAAATCCGAATGTTGATCAAAAATTGTTTGACATTGTGACTACTAATATGATCCATGGTCCATGTGGTTCTCTCAACATGACGTCACCATGTATGGATAATGGAAAATGTACGAAACGTTTTCCTAAACCATGTCAAACTGACACTATCACCAATATCGATGGTTATCCATCTTACCGTCGAAGAGATGTAGACAATGGCTGTCAATCATATGAATTGCGTCTATCAAACGGTGTAAGAGTTGACATCGATAATCGCTGGGTGGTTCCATACTCACCATTGCTGTGCAAAACCTATAAAGCACACATAAACGTTGAGTTATGCAGTTCGGTGAAGTCTATCAAGTAGATTTGTAAGTAAGTTCATAAGGGCAGTGATAAAGCTATATTTGCTGTTCAAAATGTAAATAAGAATGACGAAATAACACATTATCAAATGGGACGATACATAAGTAGTAATGAAGCTATTTGGCGAATTTTTACATTTCCTATACATGAAAGGGACCCTGCTGTTGTACATTTGGCTGTGCATCTTGAAAATGGACAGCGTGTTTATTTCACAGAACAGAATGCACTACAACAAGCTTTAACAGCTCCAAAAACAACTCTTACTGAATTTTTCAACCTTTGTAATCGACAAGATATTGTTGGTGAATTTGCAAAGACATTAATGTATACTGATGTTCCTAAATTTTTTACATGGAATAAACAATCAAAAAGTTGGGAACCACGGAAACGAGGCACTCCAGTCCCAGGATTTGCCGACATAGTTATGACAAATACTTTAGGACGATTATATACAGTTCATCCTAAGCAACGCGAATGCTTTTTTCTGCGTTTGTTATTGGTTAACGTTCCTGGACCGACATCCTTCCAATACTTGCGAAAAGTCAACGGTACTTTATACGGCACTTTCTTTGATGCGTGTCGTGAGTTACATTTATTGGAGGATGATAACCATTGGGACCTCACACTTGCAGATGCAGCACTGAGCTCATCTCCACAGCAAATTCGTCAATTATTTTCAATAATATTGACAACGTGTTTTCCGTCTGAAGCATCTGCTCTGTGGAATAAATATAAAGACTCAATGAGTGAGGATATTTTGCATCGGATTAGAATTACTAATCAAAATCTCAGTATTGAATTCTCCGCAGAAATATATAACGAGGCATTAATAATGATTGAGGATATTTGTATTCTTATTTCGAACATGCCGCTCATAAATTTTGGCATGCCAGCGCCAATCCGCCAAGCAGCAGATATCATCAACAGCGACGTTCAACGTGAACACCAGTTCGATATGACTTCTCTGGCTACTTTTGTTGCTAACAATGAACGATTGCTTACTGCTGAGCAACGAAATATATATGATCAAATTAACGTGTCAATTGCAGCACAACAAGGTGGATTTTTTTTCTGGACGCACCAGGTGGCACTGGTAAAACATTCCTCATCTCACTGATACTTGCACGCATTCGATCTCAAAATCATATTGCATTGGCAATTGCTTCATCAGGCATTGCAGCAACCTTACTTGATGGTGGACGGACAGCGCATTCAGCACTTAAATTACCTTTGAATATTCATACCAATCCCGAAGCAATGTGTAACATAAAGAAGCATTCAGGCATGGCTGAAGTTTTGAGAAAATGTAAAATTATTATCTGGGATGAATGTACAATGGCCCACAAGCATTCGCTTGAAGCTCTCGACAGGTCCCTAAAAGATATCAAAGATAATACTCGGCTTTTTGGTGGTGCTCTACTGCTGCTGTCAGGTGATTTCAGACAAATATTACCCGTCATTCCACGTGCGACATATGCGGACGAAATAAACGCATGTTTGAAAGAATCTTATCTGTGGCGAAGTGTCAGTAAATTATGCCTTACTCTTAATATGCGTGTTCAACTTCAAAATGATCCATTAGCGTCAAGATTCTCCGAACAACTGTTAGACATTGGCAATGGTAAAATTCAATTGTATGAAGATACACAATATATTCGACTCCCACAGAATTTTTGCAACATGGTGCCTACCAAAGAGGAGTTAATAAAAAGTATCTTTCCAGATTTGCCACATAATTATACTAATCATGCATGGCTACGTGAGCGAGCTATTTTAGCCGCAAAAAATTTAGATGTTGACGCAATCAATTTTAAAGTACAACAATCATTGCCTGGTAGTGAAATTACATTCAAATCGATTGACACTGTTGTTGATCCTGATGAAGTTGTCAACTATCCTGCCGAGTTTTTAAATTCACTGGATTTACCTGGAATGCCACCCCATAATTTGCGATTGAAGATTGGTTCACCTATAATTTTGCTTAGAAATTTGAATGCTCCGAAATTGTGTAATGGCACGCGACTGGTCATAAAAAAAATCATGGGTAACATTTTGGAAGCCACTATTTTAAGTGGAAAATTTCAAGGTGAAGTTGTACTTCTACCGCGGATCCCAATGATTCCTTCAGATTCGCCTATACCATTCAAACGTTTGCAATTTCCAATCCGCTTAGCTTTTGCTATGACTATTAATAAGTCACAAGGTCAAACAATGACAATTTGTGGCTTAGATTTAGAAAACCCGTGCTTTTCTCACGGTCAATTATATGTTGCGTGTTCCAGAGTTGGAAAACCCTCGAATTTGTTTGTGTATGCTCCTGAAGGATTAACCAAAAATATTGTACATCTAATGGCATTACGATAACTTAAGTTTTTTTTAATTGAAAAAATATATCTGTTATAAAATAGTTTAAGTTTTCACTTTTTTACCTTTAATTAAAATAAGTTTAAGTTTTGATTTAAAACAACCTCTACATTTAACTTCACTGATAGTATACACATACTCACACGCTATCGATTGGTCGAATTGTGATAAGATATATGTAATGACGTTAGATAATATGATAACTTTTTAATAAAAATTTGCATCAAAACGATCCAGATTGTTACAGCTTATTCAAAAAAATTTGAAATTTTCCAATTAATGACGTGTGTACAGGACATCGTCTGTCGGGTCCGCTAGTTTTACCATAATTTTAGAGAGACAATTCTAACAGTGTACTTCATTATATATAGTTTATTTAACTTCTTTCAATGAGCTTTTCATGTGTATTTATAATGTATATTTTCTGTTAAAATTTCTAAATCTTAAATTTCGCTCACGAAATTCTTCATTCGTATTTGTATTTAATTATTGAAATCTCCCTTAACATGGTTTTGTTAGCATCCCTTAACAACGCATGCATTTATCTTTCATTACTTAGATTTCACACAACATATCCATTCAATAAACTCTTTATATATAATATAACACGGTTCCAAGCAGATCACCGAAGTCAAGCATCACTGGCTACGGTCAGTGTGCGGGTGGGTGACCGCTTGGATCAGTCTGCGTAGAGACCGAGGGTGTGCGGTATTGGTCCTCGTTAAACTGTGCTACCGTAAAGTGCTCGACTTCGCGTGCAGGTCATCGGGATACCGAAGCGGGGGTGCCATTCCCTCTTTAGAGGATCAAAATTGTGATGGCATGTCTTCGGATCATCCTCAGGGGTGTTTCCCAGACCGTCGCCAATAGCCCATTGTGCAGCTCTAGTGCGACGTAAATGAACTACAACAATCATATATATTTAATTATATTATTTGAATTTCATTTAACGTACTCATTTCTCGTAACTCCTTATATGGGTTTTACTTTACTATTAAAATTTCACTGGAAAAACTTTCCCTAAAGCTTTTCATATTTATTTATATTATATTATTTTTAACAACATGTGAATATTATTCAAAATATAAAGAGTAGCGCTTTGAGTTTATTTCTTGTTAGTCCTGAAAGAATAAATATCTCATTATAAGGAACAGAATATGGAACGACGTCACACAAAAAGTTTTTTTATTCTATTTTTTTTTTCAACAACGAATCTAATGTCTTAACTTTTGTGCCTTATTCTAAATATCTTTCAAGCTGTTTGCAACATTCAGAAGTTCAAAAAAAGAAATGAAACTTGGATGATTTTTTAGAGACTAGAACGCGCTTAACCAAAAAGAGAATTTGAAACAAAATTGAATTCTCTTCTCTTTTTTTTTGTTTATTTCATCATTTTTTTCTGCGGCATCCATTGCAATTTTCGAGAGCAAACAAGGCTTAAGAAAAATCACTTTTCTGAAGAACATTTTTCTCACTTTTTGTTCGAGAAAAAAAAAACCACCTATTAACTTTTACTTCGGAAATATGCTGAAATAAGCGACCAAACCAATTTCGTATTTCTCTTTGACTTTTTTTTTCAATTCTATTTTGATCTGTCTTAGGGAATAGAATCTATCTTGAAAAGCTTTAACACAACTTCTTTTAGCTTTCTTTTAGCATAACTGACTTCTAAAAAAAAATCTTGTCTGAGAATAGCTTTGACTTTGTCTTTCGATATCAAAACTCTAAACCTTCTATTTTTTATTTGACGTTGGTAATAGAAATTACCTACATAAAATGGATATTTCCACGCCCTTCTTAGTTGCGCATTAAATATACAGAGTTTACTGTTAAAAATAGTCACAATTTAATATATAGGCGAGTAAAGCAAAAATTTTAATAAAATCTTTACAAAAATCACTATAAAGAAAGGCGAGGTTTAAAACAATAGAACCTAAATGGTTTCTGTAGGAAAATTGAGAAGAGAATCCGGGCGAGTACCAGAAACACCTTCCATTTTTAAACGGCTAGTCAAACTGGTTTCGATCATTATCTCACTTTCGTCACTTTCATTCATTTCGTCAATTCATTAGATTTTAAGAACTTTTTCGTTTTTTCAACACTTAATTTAAATTATAATCAAATACTTTGTTTTTTTCACACAGAAATTAAAATTTAATACTTTTCCAGAAATTAGAATAGTCATAAACGATGAAATAAGGCACGTTTTTTGAACAGAAAAGAAGGAAAGCAGAAAACAGTGAGATGAAAATATATGTAAAAAAAAATCTACAACTCCTGGAGGAAAAGTAATTTCGATTTTTTCTTTTCATCCCTTTAGAAGTGGGTTTTGAATTTCCATTTTCTTTCGATAAAATAGAATGTTCTACTGGACATTCATGGGAAAACGCTGACCGTTCTAAATGCAAACGAATCACTCCAAGGTTTATTGTTACCTTCATTTTATTGTGAAATAATATTACATTTACTCTAATATGCATCATTAAAAGAATTTTTGAGTAGAAATGTTATCGTCATTTTCAGCTGAGTTCAACCATTATTTTAAGCATTATATCCAGAATGAATTGTATCGTAGTTATTGCAATATTATTCTCAAACTCTTGTTGAAGTAAAATCGTTGTTAAAGTAAAAAAGTTTTACTGGGCTGTTTTTCTTTACGCCATTTTATTTTTACTATTTTTTTAATTATAAGATTTTAAGAATTCTTATCAAAATAGATAATAATAATGGAATATGAGATTTTAAACATATCACTTTGATAGAACGAGGTAGTTAATATAAGAGTGGTTGTTTTTGTTATTGATGTTTTTAGTTCAATTTTTTTTTTATTAAATTTCATTTTAAAGAAATTCTTTAAATCTTTTATTATTTAATGAAACAATTTTTACTGTCTCGCTTATTTTTTGTTGTTGTGATAAACAGCAGACCCAATTTTGGGTCTATGACTACTGATGTTCAACTCCGTTGCCTTGTAATTTTGGACCGAATACAGAAGACAAGAGAACTCATGGATCAAGTATTGGGAGAAATCGTTTTTCGTGGAGGACATTTTGAAGGAACTAAAACGTATTTCCATTTGAGAGGAAAACCATGAAAACCTCCCACGGTTAGTTTGACGACAAGAAGACTCTAACCCATGATCCATCTACCACTGAGAGTATTTTTACGTCAGCACTGTGGTCAGAGTGAGCCGGGGGCATAATTGGTATCAACCAGCCATTGCTGGAATTCAAACCTGGTTTAACTCATTGGTAGGTGAACGCTTTATCCCCTGAGCCACCACGACTCTTACTGTTGCGACTGTAATCATTCGGGAAAAAAGGATCGCTATAGAATATAAGTTATTTGAATAATTTCAATCTATTTTATTTGTTTTCATATTTATTAGAGAGTTTTTTATCGAAATTTTGGGCGGATGTTGAACATGCTCATTTTCAACCGACAATGCACTTATATTCCATATACTATATCTATCATTGAAAAGTGGTAAGATATAAAGATAAAATTAAAGTTTATTTTTCTTATTTTAGCAACCCTTTCGAATTTTCCAATAAGTTTATTTTAATATCCATTGTGTTATTGTAAGAGAACACATATTTCCTCAAAAATAGTTATAAGATAATATGCATCTACCTACCGTTGAATCGACTTTATAAACACAATCTGCAAGATAGAGTATTTGTACTTTTCAAGCTGTATTTCACGGCTTTTTTTATGACTGTATCATTATTCTTTTTATGCCTGTTATATTATTTTTTATGGGGGAATAGCGGTTTCTTTTCAACGGATATGCGCTCTCTAAAATTCTGAATATGTGGCTTATCATTGAAATACTTCCTCTCGCATATGTACTTAAATGATAATTTGTATACATTGCGTACAGTATCTTTGTTTAAAGAATAAATCGCTCTTTCTTTTCGAATGTTATTTACTCACCTTGTACTTCACTGTAAAGATTACATGACAGGTTGAAATATTATGTCGAAAGGTATATGAAGTTTACTGATTTTTTTATTCTTTATGTTATAAGATATCGAAAATATATGCAACATCAAATAACTTTTATTCCCCAAAGTAGACAAAAGGGGGAAATTTTGTTTTCGGTTTCGTTTTGACGAAGTTATCCAAGCTTAACTATTATTTCTTAACTATTATATTCACACTAAAACGTCAATAAATCGTTTCTATTAATATTGACTACGATTCACGATAAAGAAATAGTTTTTATGACCTGAAGTGACAACGCGATGATTCATGAAAATACTCAAATATATAATAATGCTTGTAAAGTACGCTGAGAAAAAATGTATGATCAAAATTACCAGAAATTTTTTCTTGTTTTTAAATTGCTGCTTGTTTCTGGCTCTAAGGAAACGCCAAAAAGCGCGATAAATTTTTCCAAAGCGCTTTCGTAATGTGATTCTAGTAAATTTTGCAAAACAAATGTGGTTTTATAATCTGTGATGCATTTGGTAAATGTGGTAAAATTAGGTAAAACTGTCATGATGTCGTAGAAAACTACTTATTTGAAACTATTTAACTGATGAAATTTGTTTTTTAGTTTTGTGTTTTTACTAAAAAGAAAATGTGAGATAATAAGAACTATAATTTTGAGAACTTGAAATTCGGGTGAACAATTACAATATGAGGAAAGGGAAAATTACCTGATGAATAATTTAAATACTGTGTATTTTGGTCTTTCTTACCAGAATTATGTAGTTGTTGTTTTTTTTACCAAAAATTTTAATACAATGCTGTAAGATAATTTTTCTTTAACTTTTTTCTCAGTGTGGAAATAATTTCCTTTTTTTTTAATTCTCTTCCATAATGAATGATTTTACAGTAAAAAAAAGACGCTTCAAAAATTATTGAATTATAAAAATTTACCCTTTTTCAATGACCGTGCTTTAAAAATGGACCCTATTATATGAAATATTTTACTGTAAAAACTGACTCGTCATAATATTTGCCATTTCAATATTGGAATTTTTTTTAAATTCTTCCTTGAAAATCGATGACGTCAGTAATTCCTTATTTTAACCTTACAACTTCTTACATTCCATGTTTTTATTCACAAAAATAAAATGTTATTTTCTCTCAATTCCAAAAACAAGATTCTGGCAAAAAGTGCCTCATTCCACAATAGTTTTAAATTCAGAAAAAAATTGGAGTTGGATTCGTTTATAAATTCAAAAACTCAGGATGTTCTCAAAAACCGTACCCTATTTTCACAAATCTAATTTACAATTTCAAAAAAAATCTGTAATAATCCCTATAAAAATTTCACCGAATGGTCGCATACTAAATAGTATATCATGTGCGAATACGTTTCGTGTGATAATACAATGCTTTTAAAATAATTAAGATTAAGAATAAATTTGAAATTTATAATTATTATCCAGTACCTTTAAGAGAATACCAATTTTATTTCCATAATATTTAAATGTTATAAAACGGGTTTAAATTATTCCAAGACAAGAAACCGTAGTTTGAAAATTATTTACTTTGAATGAAAGCTAATTGAAAAATATAGCTCTTTATAATACGCTACTCAAATTGAAGAAAATATAAGCATTTTTAAACCTGTTTCCTTTTTTTAAGCTTAGTAAGATCAGCCGGAATACCCTGAGGCAAATTAAGTCCTCGAGTCATTTAAGGTAGGTAGTTCATTTACGTCGCACTAGAGCTTAACAATGGGCTATTGGCGACGTTCTAGGAAACATCCCTGAGGATGATCCGAAGACAAGCCATCACAATTTTGATCGTCTGCAGAGGGGATGGCACCCCGCTTCGGTAGCCCAACGACCTACACGCGAAGGCGAGCACTTTATGGTAGAACAGTCTAACGAGGACCAATACCGCACATCCTCGGTCCCTACGCAAACTGATCCAAGTGGTCACCCACCCGCACACTGACCGCAGCCAGTGATGCTTGACTTCGGTGATCTGCTGGGAACCGTGTCTTACCGATCAGTTCACTGCGGGACTCGAGTCATTTAAAAAAATTTTTAATAACACTATTTACTGAGCCGTGATAGTACAACGGATAGACCATTTTTCTTCCAATAAAGTGAACCCGGTTTGAAACACAGCGATGGCTTGTCGATACGAATTCCGCACCTGGCTGGCACCGATCACAGTGCTAACGCAAAATATCTTTAGTGGATCATGGGTCAGAGACCCATTGCCATCAGGCTAACCATAGGAGATTTTCATGGCTTTCCTCTCCATGTAACGCAAATGTGGGTTGATTCCATCAAGAAGTCCTTCACGAAGGAAAATTTCAGCCTCTACTTAATCCAGGAGTTCCCTTGTCTTCTGGATTAGGTTCAAAATTACAAGGCTATGGAGTTATTAGCCTCAAATTTAAATTTGAGTCAGCTGCTCAACGGCGGTTATAAAATAAAGTATAAAATGTCTAATTTGTTTTTATTTTATTTTTTTCTTTAATTATTACTGATTGGAGCGGTGGTGGCATAGGGGAATGATTGCGCGTCTCCGAATGAGGTGGCCCAGGTTCGATTCCTAGTTTTGGCTGATCGAAGTGAATTCTGTCCCCGGATCGTGGAGACCACAGTGCAAACATAAACTATTCTGAGTGGTAGACGAATCATGGGTTAAAATTTTCTTGCTAACGGTGGTTGGTTTTCCTTCTTTTCCTCACCATGTAACGCAAATGCAAGTTAGTTCCATCAAATTTCCTCCACGAAGGCTAGTTTTTCCCAATGATTGATCCAGGAGTTCTGTTATTATCTGGATTAGGGTCAAAATTACAAGGCTACAGAGCTAAGCCTCGATAATCGTAAACTCAGCATTGGGTCGACTGTTCAACGGCTGTTATAAGATAAAATGCCTAACTTATATGCTATTTACAATCGTAAGATAAACAAATGGATTTTCAGGCTTAGCATGCGGAATATTTAATACACAGAATGAAAATTGGATGAACAGCTTTTGAGATTACGACTGGAAATTGAAATGAAAAAATATGGTTTCAAAGAAACTGAACCAAAGCTTGGAGATTTGCATGAACTGATTATTTCACGTGTTATATTTTAGTCGTTGTAAATCGTCCAGCATTTTGAATTTTAACAACACAATGAACTTCTGAATGTACGAAAATATTATCTTTTGAGCAGATACCCTTCATACTCTTTTAACATTATGAAACATTTTCAAGACAAAATACAGTGTTTTATTTTTTCAATACAAGAAGCATTAGTTTTAATCTCATTTCCCGTCGATGTAAAATATCAGTCAGCATTACATATTTCTCCGCAGTTTTCGAAGTTAAAATTCTATTTTACATGTAAAAGTAGAAATAAATGTGCCAAATGCAATATGAATAGCGTTTTCACCACAAAAGAGATTACATTTATGGTTCATAAACAAAACCACAAAATCAATATTCAATCAAATTCACTTGGCGGAAAGAGACAATTCAATTGGATTTTAAATTCGCACGATACGTTTTCAGAAATATGCTTTTGATATATTTTTTTGCCAAAAATGCACCATAATCTCGTTAAATATATTCCAACCGTTACTTTAATATGCAACTGCAAATACATATTTGGATGCCATAAATAATACATGCACTGAATGAATTTTTAAAATAGATCTTACTTTTCAAGATATTCGTGAAATAATGCTTATTTTCATATCTTTTGAAATGGAGTGATCTTTAGCAAAACAATATTTTTAGCTTCTTGGGTTAATGAAACTTCTGTGAAAGTTATTTGGCAAAATAAATATGATAATATAACCCCTAGGTCTTGGTAATATATCAATATATCGTGAAATTTCGATTTTATTTTAAGAATTGCAAAAGGAATATTTTAAAAATTGTTCTTTTATTTTATTATAATTGCTAGGTAGATAAGTAGGTACTTTATTTACGTCACACTAGAGCTGCACTATGGGCTATTGGCGACGGTCTGGAAAGCATCCCTGAGAATTCAGAAGACATGCCATCACAATTTTTGTGAGGCCACTTCCTCTACCCATGGTACTGCTCAGTAGCCGACGACATGACATTCGATTCACAGATTTCCAAAGATTCGATTGCACAGCACGTATATCACATTTTTCTTCTACAGCAAAACAGAAGTAAATATCTCGCATTTGATTTGTTAGGAGAATGTCAGCAGAAGATGCTCCAATTTTAATGATCCAATCAAATCCAATGCTCCTGCAACATCATACAGTAAAGAAGTAAATATCTCGCATTTGATTTGTTAAGAGAATGTCAGCATAAGATGCTCCAATTTTAATGGTCCAATCAAATCCAATGCTCTTGCAACATCATACAGTACAGAAGTAAATATCTCGCATTTGATTTGTTAGGAGAATGTCAGTATAAGATGCTCCAATTTTAATGGTCTAATCAAATCCAATGCTCTTGCAACATCATACAGTACAGAAGTAAATATCTCGCATTTGATTTGTTAGGAGAATGTCAGCATAAGATGCTCCAATTTTAATGGTCCAATCAAATCCAATGCTCTTGCAACATCATACAGTTTATTTTTTTCTTACGAACGAATATTCCCGTTATTTGTTGAAATATGTCGCCAAGTCAAGGATTCAGTAAGACTACGAAATTATACTCTATTCTTAATAATTCTATGACATATATCGTAAGAGACAGTGCGAATTAAATTTCTGTATGACATGGTCAAGGCTTTTATGTTGTTTTGAAAGCATATTTGCATAATTTGATAATGAAATAAAATAGAATTAACTCAATCGCGGATGATTACTTAATTCCTACACAGCAATGGTAATTTCTTAACTTTACAATGTAGTATAACCTTATTATCCACAATTTTAGCGACATTGTGATTTGTAGAGAAATGTTCTCGCTTATGCAGTTTGAAGCTCAAATAGGAATAGGGCAGATGTAACTATCAAGACATATAAATAATTCCAGACGATATAGTGTGAAGTTAAAATATCAAGATCTAACAGCACTACGATCCAACTACGAATAGTATCTAAATGAAAATGGGGTATATTTTGTGCTACGTATGAATTAAGCAAAAGAACATGAAAAAAGAGCAAATAAAGGTGCAGCAATGGATGTGCTAAAGATTCTGTTCTGTAAAACAAGAATCATCGTCAGTGTCCGGGCATAATCGAACTCATTTTATAAGCACAAAATTGGTTCATTTTCGGCCACAATTTTTTTCTTCTTAACAAAACTGAAACTTTAGCACAATGTCTATTTACGTATCTTTTGTGTGTGCTTGATTCAATTTGCTTTGCTTCATTCAAATTGTATTATTTAAACTTCAAAATGGAAGCATGTCACATATATCGTGGGAACATTGAACTATTTCTAAACGAGAATAGGATAAGCTTTGCGCAACGTATGAATAAAGTACAAATAAAGGTACACTTTAAAAAAGAAAAATTTGTTTGAATACATATTCCTCAGTGCGCTTAGCGGAATATATCTCTCCTTTTCATAAAACCTACAGAATTTTCTTCCTTCTCAGCCACGATATCATTAACGCCCTCGTAAGGAAACTTTTATGGTCAAGAGATTCTTAGCTTTTAGCCTTTATTGCAAGATTATTTTTAAGTAGATTCTGAGGAAGATTCTTGTTTACGAAACGAAAATTATCGTATGTCCATTTTCTTATGTGTGTGTTACTTACTTTCTTACTCTATAAATTACAGTCTGTTCTATTTTGAACATGTTATAGCTTCGGTTATATAAACAAGTACTTTCATCAGTGACTTAACAGAAAATGAACTTATTTCTCTGTTTAGACTGCGAGGAACGCTCTCGTTTATATATAAACAATGGGCTAT
>NC_092211.1:88006161-88028625 GCF_043381705.1 Parasteatoda tepidariorum
CCATTTTTTATTATATATATTGTAAACGCTTCATATCATTTATCGTATCTGGGTTTTTAAAAATATGGGAGATATAAAAATTTTGCATGAAGCAAAGGAAAAAATCTAGAAACACTGGCCTAAATTGTAATTCTGTGAATGATCTAAAATGATACTAATGTATTCCTTTTGACAGAGCAGTCAGAATCCTCGAGCACGAATGCAGTTGACACATTGACAGTAGAAGGTAAAAGCAACTGTCTTTCTGCGAATCGATCACTTCTTGTGTACATGGAAATAACCTTATTCATAACTAAGGGAATAAGCTTAGTGACAAGTCACGATGTCTCTTATAAATTATCCGAATCTACGGTTAGCGTAGAACCAGGCTCTTTTTTTCCGAGGCCCTGTTTTTGTGAAAATAAGTTCCTGTATTTGTTGGGAAAGAAAAGCATAAAAATGATACCTTAAATTAAATTAAAATTATAAAATAAAAACGTCATGAAATACGTTTTTCAGAACAAATATTAGAGAGCGACGATAAGATATTTGAGAGATTTCGCATAATGTTAGTTTTGTGTTAACCGTAAGGACATAATCTTGCTTTCTATCCATAGCAATATTGTAATTCGCTCTGATATTCGCGCAGGCGTTCTGAACGTCAAATAACGTAGCCATTGGAATAAGAGGCTGAGAGAGCCTGGTTGGTAGAACATTGGAATTATGTCAAAGAGGTCGTGAGTTTGATCCCTGCCAACTGAAGAATCCCCGTTTAAAAAAAGGTGATCGCTGCACGGTAAATCTGTCAGAGTCACAAAGACCTCCAGGTTCCCTCCAAAAATCAAGACCGCTGGGGGTACTGGATCTGAGATGGATCAGGTCTATGGCTGACGGTGATCTATGGCTGAATGGATGGTGTATGTGTTTGTCGGGCAGCGACGTATGTGTGTGGCAAAACTTAAATTCTTGGTCATATAAAGAGCCACTGGAAGACAAAAAGAAGCAAGCCCCTCTGTCTTAAAATAGGCTTGTCGGTTTTGGCAAGTCGCACACGACAACAACAATAACATTAGATCACGAGAAAACTGCTACGCTTTGAAAAATCCCTTTGTTTTATAAAAGATTCATTTGACGATAAAATAGTTTTTTTAAAGTTCATTTTAATTATAAATATGTTGAAAGTAGCTCATGAAATGATCAAATCAGTACAGCTTTTTTACCGTCATAATGACATGCCGAAAAGTCTGACATTTATAATAGGAATTTAATCTTTCATTTTCCTAATGTTTTTTTAGATGTATAGCCATAATAACGTTTTCAACCATTTTTTATTATTTTCCAAGAAAAATGATGCATCAAAATAGTATATATTTTTTCTTCTTTAGATTACATCATTTGAGCATTTGTGTATCAATTAGAAGTATATGATAACCAGATAGGAAAAGAACTATTGGCACCAGGGGGGTCATGAAGATTAAGGATGCACAACTACCTGCCCAACAGCATAATTGTGGCATTGTCATCTTTCTTCTCAGACAAACTGGCATCCATTAACCTAATCACTGGGGATGGAATCCCAATTCTCCAATTGTTCAGAATGACGGATGCCTTAGCGCTTATCTCTCTCTCTTTATATATATATATATAAACAAGAGGCAATAATCAATAATTTTAAAAGTTGCATTCAAAATATAGTTTTAAAAACATCTAACATTTGCAATTTAGTTGGTTTAAATCCTAAATGTATAGTTTCAGTTTAAAAATAGTTTTTATTGAAGTTGCTTGCTAATTTGTTCACTTACATCTCTTAGCAAGTATGGGAAGATTACTGACCTTTTAAACAGACTCTTTTTTTTATCTTTTCTTTTTTTGAAAAACTAGTTTAGATATAAGAAAAACCTACTACCCTATTACATTAAATTTGTGCATTGAGTCTCCATTTGAAATATAAAATTAAAAAAGAATTTACTTATTAACAACAGTTTAAACATACATATAATAATATAATATTTGTGCAGTTTTAAACAGTTCTTGTAGTTCATTTATGTCGCACTAGAGCTGCACAATGGGCTATTGGCGATGGTCTGGGAAACATCCCTGAGGATGATCCAAAAACAAGCCATCACAATTTTGATCCTCTGCAGAGGAGAACAAGAACATTTTAAACAGAAATTTCCCATGGAATCAAGCTTTAAATGTTTGGTATAGTATTAAGAGACATATAAATAGTAAAAGTCTATAAGTATTAATTAAGACTGGACAAGTCTGAAGTTATTAATTGATAATGGATTCCTTAAGTCTCCAATTATTAAAAGACAATAAAATAAATATTTAAACAAAATATACCATTTCACAATATCCATGAATACAAGGAGTGCCATCTCTAAGTATTTCAGTTGGTTCAATGGGTTTACAGGTTGAATTTTGTGTTGGCCGGCAGCACCTTTTACAAGCATCTTCCTCTGAAAGATATACAAGTATATTTTTTAAAAAAAGAAAAGAGCAGAAACTTTTAGCAAGAACAGAATTAAAACAGGACATAAAACTAAAAGGGATTGCTATGAATTACAATATTGACATTAAATAAATTTACTAATTTCAGTACGTTTCACTTATGAGAAAAGTCCCAACTAACTCTAGCTTTCATTTTATAAATCTATTACAAAAAAGTAATTTTGACTTCAGTGATAGTTTCCTTCAGTGTGAAAAATACTTCACACTGAAGAAAACTAGCCCAGAATCCCTTACCTTGTTATACCTATCCTTAACTTTGGAATAATGCCAAATATTTTTAAAAATATCAACAAGAGGCACATATTTAAATAAAATTAATAACAGGGCTACAACTATTTATTTTAGTTCTACAGTATTTCTATAGCATAAAATTAATGGTTAATTAAATAGTTGTAATATAGAGTGTTTCAAAAGAAAGCTTCTTAGAATAATCATACTAAATAAAATTACATAAAAATTAAAATAGTATTAAAGTTCAATCACACAATTGTGTGTTCAGCTCTCAAATATTATTATTGTTCATAATATAAGAAAAGATCTCATTTTTATACTCCTATACTAGAATCATTATTCATTAGTTGAAATAGTTAAAACATCCAGTAATAATATGATTTTAGTAGTAATTGAAAAAAAGAATGGAGGAAATATTACCTAAAATTCACACACCCTGAACATTTATTTTGAAACATAAATACATTAGTTTAATTTTAAAAGTTTCTAAAGAAACTTGATTGTTTTCTTAACAATGGTCTACATCAATACAAACCATTTATTAATGCAATTTAAAGTGAAGCAAAAATTTTTTACTAACATATACTTNTATATGAAAAATTTCCTTAAAGTGTTTATTCTCTACTGTAACTTTATAAATCTCTATAAATATAAAACAATAAAGCCACGTAACATCTGAACTGATTTTAAAGATCTCTAAGAAAGTATAATTAATATTTAGTCATAATGAAACTAATAAGTGAACTTAAGGGAGTTTGCCCAATGATAATGAATTAAGAATGACATTGACACAATGACGATAAAAAAAATATTGATGAATCATGCATTTTTAAAACAATTCCGTCTTCTTCTTCAGTAGCACAACTCTATAGTGTTGAGTAATCGGCATTAAAAGTATTAAAAAATTATTTAGTACTGTAAGAAACAGCAGTACATACATATTTCGAAAAAAAAAGTATTCTAAGGAGAATAATTTTTGTTAGATTTATCCATTCATCTAGCAACCATTATCACTCGCACAAAATTCTAAAAATTCACACTAGATGTTTATTAAATTATACTCAATTTTAATGTAAGATTTTTTAGTGAATCTTTATTATTATTTTAAAAGTAAGTCATTGTCTCAAATGTCGCATCAAGAAAGTCGAATATTTGAATTTTCCTTTTTCAAAGAATATTTAATGAATTTCATTCAAATATTGAGTTTTGGCATTTATATAGTTTAAGATTATCTAAAAATGTGTATGCCTTTTAAATCTGAAGTTTTCACCATTATTGAAACAAATAATAAAAAATATAACTAATTTTTCAAAAAAAGGCTTCTTAAAGAATAATAATCTTTGGATAAACAAGTTTTATAAATGTGTGATAAAATTGTTCGTTAATCCTAAAGCATTCCAGACTTATAATACGTAAAAAGTGGGCCAAACGTTAGGCCGCTTTCCTGCCTGAAATGTTTTAGGGCCCTTTCCGGATGACGGCAACCTTTCCTATTTTAAATGTCAAGAATTTCAATGCGTGTCAAAAAAAATTATGTTTATTTCTGAATTACGTTTTTTGTGACTTATTTCGCAACTTAACTTATCGCTTACACAAATATTTTAAAATATTAAAAATTTAAGTCATTTTCTAGAATCTCCAAGATTCGAAAGATTCTCTAAGCTACAAATGATTCTACTATCTTAATACGTAAAAATTCAATGATTAAAACACACATTATTAAAGTTTTATCTGTTTTATTTTGTGTTTCCTATATTTAAAATCTTCTATGAAATAAATATTTGCGCTCAAAGAAATAACTAAGTTGTGTGGCAATTTAGACAAATCCCAAATCTACTGATTTTAAAGTTAATTCCTGAGCCTGTTAGGTAGAACCTTTTAGGTAGTATAAAATCCGTACTATCATGAATACAACTAAAGAAGGAGGGGAAAAAATGATTCAATAAATAAAATACAGTTTTAAGGGTTTAAAAAAGAATAACCAATATATTTCTATATAATATACCTAAAGTAAATGTAAATCCACGCTGAAGTAAAAAGCAGGACTTCGCAGTTGTCATTCATTAAACAGCTCCAAAGTTAAAGTTAAGTTATTTGAGGTTAAATTATAAAAATTCAATAGAATAAGCGTCACAGAAACCTCACTTAATACGGACCTCTGTTGCTACGAAAAAAGAATTGGTTTTTATTGTGACCCATGACAAAAATCCTCTTAATATTTTTATCTATCTTATTGTTGTCATTATTGCAATTGATTTCGTTGCAGCTAATGATATAATTATATTTAATTATATACTTTTAAGAGGGACCGGAAAGTAACTTCGTTTTTTTTTTTTTTACGTAAAATTCAAACGAGATAAATTTTAAACTAGTTTTTATTTTTAACCATTGATGTAATCACCATCGTTATTCACGAATGTTCATCATCTAGTGTGAACAGTGCCACATCGATAAAAATCAATTGATTTTTAAATAAAATATCTGGATCTGACATTTTAGACAATTCCAGACATTCAAAATTTTTTTCAGATTTTTCTTTTCCACAGATCTTTTACACCGAGAAAATAAATGTGCTCAATACTACCAGAATGAAGGGTGCTTTTGGCTGTATGTGTGCACTAAACCCAAATGCTGACCCAAATGCTTTCGGAATAATTTTGCTAACGTTAACAATAAAAGATGGTTTTTCAATGCGTGATAAATTTTGGTACGTTCATCATGATATATGAACATGGCATGAAAACAATTTGTTCGTTTAAATTTACTTTTCAGTTTTGTATTTTTTACTAAATGTGTGGCGATAAGAACTATCCTTATGAAAACCAGAATTTCAGGTAAACCGTTAGCATATCAAGGGAAAAATTACCCAATGAATGGTTTAAATATTAAATATTTCGGTGTTTAATACTAGAATTATGTTGTTGTTTTTTCTAACCAGAAATGTCCTTACCATGCAGTCTGATAATTTTACCAGATTTTTTTTTCTCCGTGTAGTTAATAATTCTAAAATTAACAAACAATTTTTTTTTTATTTTTAAGTCTTCATTTTTTTTTCTTTTGGTATTTCATACACATTTTTAACACACTTTTGTCATTTTAAGTTTCTTAGGCTAATAGTTTCTACGCAAAGTTGAACACCCAAAACAACGGTTGTGGCGTTTACGATTTTTTAATCTAAAGAGCAAATTGTTGAAGCAATTTATAGTCTGCATAGTATTTTTTGTATTCATCTAACGATATTAAAATGATAGCAGAAATCATTACTCTCGAAATGTCCATGAAAAAACAATCAGAAAAAGATGAAAATGTTATTAAAAATGGATACGTTTCATTTTTATTGAATCAGTAATGTATTACTGACTTTCACCGCAGAAGCAATCATTAACCTTATTTTTTATCTCATGCTTCCACACCGAAAACTGCATTTGCTGTGTAAGGAATTCATATAAGAAAATTACGTTTTTGTAATTACTTCTCAAGTCGCAAATATTTTATTCAAAAAATTGGACGTGTATTGGATGGATGTTTAGATATAGCTAGGGTAAAATATTATATAGCGGTAAAGCATATTTTTTATCTTATTTTTTCATTTTAAATTTTTTTTCTAACTAAACTGTTAGTCTGAAATATAGAAAATATAAAGGACAGCGATATAGCCTGGTTGGTAGAACGTTGTGAATATATTCGTATGAGAGTTCGAATCCCGCAGATCAAAGACTCTCCGTGTATTAAAATGGTGACTGATGCACGTTAAATCTGTCGGGATCACAAAGTCCTCCAAGTTCCCATAACAAATCAATACCTCTAGGTGTACTAAATGGAAGATCTCTGCTTCAGGTCAAAATTGCAATGCGTGAATAAATGAATGGATCCTGTGATGCCACAATAGGCATATCCTACCTTTTACAATTTATTTAATTACTTAAACATATTTTTTAATTATTATTAATCGAATTATATTTAAATTAAATCAAATAGTTAATTATTATAAAAGGCGAACATAAGATATTTTATTCTTTTCTTATCGATCAATGTAACGACTAATTTTTTATTTCAATTCTAATGTAAACTATTTAGTTCACTGTCACGCTTAATCGAAAACAAAAATCTATTCAAAACTCTTTATTATTAATTTTTCTACCACAAATATGTTTCAGTTACATGGTTATATTAATTTTCATAGTCTTGTTGGTAATTCGCGATCGCCAAAGTATTTTCAAACCTAATATTGATTATGGGGGGTTGGCTTTATTTTGGCTATGTTAACTTTCGATAATTCGCCAACCTTGGATCTCTTTTCCTTGCTCCTAACTGTCCGTTGGGAGTAATTCTGTCACTTTTTAATTTGGCTTTTGATTAGGCAGGTCATGGGGGATTTATCTCTCATGGCCTGTCCTTATTAAGATTATTGTGCAAAATTTATTTAACTTTGAAAGTCTTACGATTAAAATTATAATTTGTATCTCGAGCTCTACAAATACTACTAAATAAAAGCTTTATTTTAATTATTATCCAGTTTACTACGTCAATTGTCATTTTCATTATCGTGTTTTCATCACTATCTTCAATGAGTCAATTTTACCATACAACTTTCAACCACACCTAATTTCGTCAGTACAGATCCTTTCTGTGGAAGGGGTTGTAAGATGTGTGTGGCTGAAGTCGTATTCTTGGCCATAGAAGGCGCCACTGAGAAGCAAGAAACGCACCCTCTGCCTTAAAAATCAATTGGATTTCCATAGCAAACTTTATAGTACTAGCAAGTGGCATTAGTAACATTTAAAAAAATTCATTCGCTTCTAGAATTCATAAATAGGAAATAACAGTCGACATATTTCATGCACTCAAAAAATTGGCGCCCATTATCAAGACTTGCCAGAAGTGAAGGAAAAAAAAACAAAAGGAATTTGAAATATAAAACGAAAAGTTGCCAACATAATATGGAAAAATAAAGGTGATAAACAAAACTAGAAACACTACAGTAGCTGGGAAAGATGAGTTGAAAAACAGTTGCTATGGGGTCTTTAAAATGGATTCCTGCTTTTGAGCGTTTGAAATATGTCGACTTTCATTTCTTATTTATATACTTTAGAAGCGAATTAAATTTTTAATCAGGTTATATCTTACCCAGGACTCGAAAAACCACCCGTCCTCGGCGGTCAAAAATTCCCCGCGGACAACAAATTTCTCGAATCCAGCATCCGCGCGGACGGCCATTTTCCCGTTAATGTTCGTGATACATTTTAAATTTTTGTTATCTTACAAGAGTGCACCTCACTTCTAAAATGACCCTCTAATCTCGAAATACAGCAACATACTGCGCATGGTGGAATTGATGTTTTCTTTGTCTGGGAGTACTGCAGCGGTTGAAAGGGGCTTTTCAGCAATGAACTTACAAAAAAACACATTACTTACTGGCCTTAAACAAGAAGCTTTAAATGCATTTATGAACATCTATCTAAATGGAAAACCTCTTTCAGATTTCTGTGCAGAAACCTCTCTAAATCATTGGCTTGATTGTGAAACTGGCAAACGTCATATTTGATTCATTTAAAAAACGCAGTACCATCGGATAAATTNTGTTATTAAAAATGGATACGTTTCATTTTTATTGAATCAGTAATGTATTACTGACTTTCACCGCAGAAGCAATCATTAACCTTATTTTTTATCTCATGCTTCCACACCGAAAACTGCATTTGCTGTGTAAGGAATTCATATAAGAAAATTACGTTTTTGTAATTACTTCTCAAGTCGCAAATATTTTATTCAAAAAATTGGACGTGTATTGGATGGATGTTTAGATATAGCTAGGGTAAAATATTATATAGCGGTAAAGCATATTTTTTATCTTATTTTTTCATTTTAAATTTTTTTTCTAACTAAACTGTTAGTCTGAAATATAGAAAATATAAAGGACAGCGATATAGCCTGGTTGGTAGAACGTTGTGAATATATTCGTATGAGAGTTCGAATCCCGCAGATCAAAGACTCTCCGTGTATTAAAATGGTGACTGATGCACGTTAAATCTGTCGGGATCACAAAGTCCTCCAAGTTCCCATAACAAATCAATACC
The DNA here is from genome assembly GCF_043381705.1 of Parasteatoda tepidariorum. Taxonomy (NCBI): domain Eukaryota; kingdom Metazoa; phylum Arthropoda; class Arachnida; order Araneae; family Theridiidae; genus Parasteatoda; species Parasteatoda tepidariorum. The sequence goes on from NC_092211.1 coordinate 88,014,963, forward strand.
TCTAGGTGTACTAAATGGAAGATCTCTGCTTCAGGTCAAAATTGCAATGCGTGAATAAATGAATGGATCCTGTGATGCCACAATAGGCATATCCTACCTTTTACAATTTCTTTAATTACTTAAACTTATTTTTTAATCATTATTAATCGAATTATATTTATATTAAATCAATTACTTAATTATTATAAAAGCCAAACATAAGATATTTTACCCTTTTCTTATGGATCAATGTAACGGCTAACTTTTTATTTCAGTTCTAAAGTAGACTTTTCAGTTCACTGTCACGCTTAATCGAAAACAAAAATCTATTCAAAACTCTTTATTATTAATTTTTTTACCATAAATATGTTTCAGTTACATGGTTATATTAATTTTCGCAGTCTTGTTGGAGATCCGTGATCGCCAAAGTATTTTCAAACCTAATATTGATTATGGGGGTTGGCTTTATTTTGGCTATGTTATTGTTCGATAATTCGCCCACCTTGGATCTCTTTTCCTTGCTCCTAACAGTCCGTTGGGAGTAATTCAGTCACTTTTGAATTTGGCTTTTGATTAGGCAGGTCATGGGGGATTTATCTCTCATGGCCTGTCCTTATTAAGATTATTGTGCAAAATTTATTTAACTTAGAAAGTCTTATGATTAAAATTATAATTTGTATCCCGAGCTCCACAAATGCTTTATTTTAATTATTATTCAGTTTTCTACATCAATTGTCATTTTCATTATAGTGTTTTAATCACAATCTTCAATGAGTCAATTTTACCATACAACTTCCATCCACACCTAATTTCGTCAGTACAGATCCTTTCTGTAGAAGGGGTTGTAAGATGTGTGTGGCTGAAGTCGTATTCTTGGCCATAGATGGCGCCACTGAGAAGCACAAAACGCACCCTCCGCCTTAAAAATCACTTTGATTTCTATAGCAGACTTTCTAGTACTGGCAAAGTGGTATTAGTAACATTTAAAAAATCATTCTCTTCTAGAATTCATAAATAGGAAATAACAGTCGACATATTTCAAGCACTCGAAAAATTGGCACCCATTATCAAGACTCACCTGACGTGAAGGAAAAAAAACAAACGGGATTTGAAATATAAAACGAAAAGTTGCCAACAGAAAATGGTAAAATAAAGGTGAGAAGCAAAACTAGTAGCTGGGAAAGAAAAGTTGAAAAACAGTTGTTATGGGGTCTTTAAAATGGATTCCAGCTTTTGAGCGCTTAAAATATGTCGACTTTTATTTCTTGTTTATATACTTTTGAAGCGAATTAAATTTCTAATCAGGTTATACCTTACCTCTTCAGTTTTTTAAGATTATTTATTTAACAGAAAATATGCGTCTTAAAGCGTGGTATATATTTTTTCTTCAAAAACCGAGGCTTACAAGCCAAGTCTCTTTATAATAGTAATCCAAATTCAGAAAATAGAAGAGATTTCGTAATGCAGAAAAACCATTTCAGATAAGAAATTTCTGAGTAAATTAGATCGAAAATGAAATTTTTGCCGAATAATAGATATAAAATAGGGTTGAAATAGATATCGGAAGAGGCAATTTTGTTAGCAAAATGATTCGATCCTTACACGAAAAATCACCCGAAGGAATGAGAAATTCTTTTTTTGTGGAAGATCGAGCGATAGTAATGTTAAAAGATATTTAAGGAACCCATAGAATTCATTTCCAAAAACGTCAAAGATGAAGTTGGACGTCTCTCGAAAACGCAGAACGTAGAAACGCGACTAAAAGAGTTTCTGAAGTGTTTTGTATTAAATTTGAGAAAAATTTTCTAAAATCATCAAATGGTATGTGCAAGAGAAAATATTTCAAATAGTAGTGAATTGTAATTCCATTTCTCTGTAGATATATTGTTACATATCGGGATGCTTAAGAATCTTTAAAGGACAAAAAATATTTTTTCTCTTTGCTTACTTGCGAGAATTTTATTAACGCAATTTTCTTTTTTATTAAAGTTCCTGCAGTGGACACTGATCGCAGTAGATCGGTTCCCTGTAGATCATCGTAGTTTAGCATTACTGACTGCAATCAGTAAACAGGTGGGTGACTACTTTGATCAGTCTGCGTAGGGACCGAGGGTAGGCGGTCCTCGTCAAACTGTTCTACCGTATAGTGTTCGACTTGTTGCTCAGGTTGTTGGGCTACCAAAGCTGAGGAGTGATCAAATAATTTTCATTGGCGAACGAATTGGATATCTCTCAGTTTTCGTAAAAATTAATGAACACATGTGATTTCCCCCTTCCATCTCCTTAATGAGTGAAAAAAAATTATTTATTAACAAAAGAATGATATCCAAATCTACAGGAAATTTCCTCCGAAATGCGGAAATACGTAAGTGTGGGATTTTGAACGTTGACATTTTTCGAGAATCGTGATAAAATCTATTTCGCAAATTCTTTTCTAGTCCATTTCCTTACGCAGCATGACTTTACGGTTAACATTCGTTATTTACAGCGATAGACATCCATTACTGAACCTTCTTCTTTTTCTGAATATCATTCATCGAACATTTTGTAAACTTTTACGTAAGTTCCCTTCTGCTGTTGTGTTTAAGGCTTCACTTAAACTTTTAATATCTGAATACTTTCTATCAAAATAGAATTATTTTTGTATGGAAATTGTTTAATATCAAATTAATGGTGATAAAATTATGTATTGGGCTAGTTTAGTGCATACTGGAAATTGCCAAGCAAGCATAATTAAAGGCTCATCTTTGAACTTATTAAGCCGGAAATAAAATAACTTAAAATTAACGACATAATATCCTGGAAAACATAATCAACAAGAGTATTCTATTTCTGTCTTATAGAAACAAGCATTCATCTAATATCCAATCAGAGACACTTGCATAATGAGGGTCATAAAAACTACACTTGCAATTGATTTGTAATTTATTTCTTAATGTCCGAAATAAACTTTAAAAAAAAAAGAAAAAAAAAAAAGAAAAAAAAACAGGCTGGAAAAGAAGGGAAAAAAACTTTAGGTAAGGATTTAGTCCATTTAAAGCATAATTTTAACGATTTCATACTAAATTTATATATTTGTTGTGTTCAATTTTCGTCTAACATAGATAATAGAGTTCAAATTCCGTTATACATAGATTTAAGTAAATCTTATTCTTCACTTAACAATCTTATTAATATTATTTTTATTTCTTAATAATCTATTTTTATTTAATATTCTATACCTCAGATAAATTTCGAATAATGAAGATGGAACTGCAGATTGGCTCAGTAAATTATGCTACTGAGGTGTTCTTCAATTGTCACTCTTAATATACTAGCTGTACCAAAAGTATGGAAACTATCGAATCGGATTAAAATTCTAAGAATGTATGAATAAAATAATTTTGAAAGATACATTTCCATGACATATGAAACTTGACCACTCACCCTGGGGGTTGGCTGGAGAGGGGGGAAAAATATGGACTTGTCAGAAAAAATTCTTAATATTTGATTAGCAGATATTTAGATTATAACAGATGGCGCTGTTGTTGCAAATTGAAAATAAGGAAAAAATCGTCTAAAATGAAGATATCTCGAGAAACAAATGCCAGATCGAAAATTCAGGTAAATAATATATCGTTAAGACCACTTTTTATACATATTTTGTTATGGAAAATATATACCTTTATATTACGGTTATAACTTTTTATGTACCTTTTATATTATTATGGAAACTATTCCGCTCTTTTCTAGATTTTTTTTTCAAAATTGAGGTTGAAATGCACCCAATATGAAGCGCACATTATGCAAAAGATATTATCAGAAACGGACAAATCATAGTTAATGAGTGTGAATTTAAAAACATTAAAGCCAGTTTGATTGTACGATGAAAATTGAATGCGGTTTAATTGGAACACTCTGCAGATTGTATAAATCGTAAACAAAAATTTAAAAGCTTTCTTTTACAAAGAAGTGATTAAAATTTTTTCCTTTTTTTTCTCAATTTTCTGTTCATTGTTCTTACAATAATAGAGCTTTTTTGAGTAAAATAGAAAATACTTTCTTTTCAGTTTTTAGATGTTAATAATAATCTTTTGAATAAAGAAAATATCATACCTTTTAGCCACCGGCCGAAGATTCCCGTGTAATAAATGGTGAGTGATGCACGTTAAACCTGTCGAGTCTCAAAGTCCTCCATGTTCCCATAACAATCATACCCCTGGAGGTACTGATCCCGAAGTTTCCTTGTCTTCTGGATTGGTTCAAAATTACAAGACTACGGAGTTGAACATTAGTAGTCGTAAACCCAAAACTAGCTAGCTGTGCAACGAAAGTTAATTAATTGTAAATAAAAATAAATAAATAAAAAAAAACGAATTGCACGCGGTTGATGATTACTCGTTAGTTCCAAAACTCGATGCTATCTATCAACATGTGAAAAGCTTACAGATTTTGACTTTTTTATTTATAAATCTTTTTGATGCATTTTTTTAATCAGTTAACCTTTTCAGAGAAATTTCAATCGTCGTTAAATTCATTGCTTCAGGAAAATTGATAGATTAAGTAAAAATAAACAGTCAACAATACATAGTTATACAAAGTATTTTGTGCTGTTATCTATCAGTTTCTTTTAACTAATTTTAACAATACAATATGATTCGCACATAAACTATTGGTAAATGTAAACTGTATATATTTATATGTAGTTCATGGAAACTATATACTTATGTACAGTATTATTTGCTTTTTTGATACATGCGTTAAATATATGCTAATATACGTTCAGTAACACAAGTAATACCATACCTATGGTGCTGCTATCTATCGAATTTTTTTTAAACTAATTTCAATTGACAGTTTCTAGCTGTATTTCACTCAATCCACAAAAAGATAGATATGAGGAGGAAAATTTAGTTATTGTCCGTTCCAGACGTGACATTTAATTAAAATCACGCCAGCATTAAGCACAAATTAATTGAGCATATGCATTTATATAAAATACAAATGTAATCTAGCAAATTGTAAAAGAAATTTATATAAAAATAATATGCTCGAAGACATATAGATGGCAGCAGAAACTATAATTATGTGAGCACCAGTTAAAAAATCAAAATTAGCATCTGTAGAACATGTGACAATGAGTGCAGTTTATATATTCAGTTAGGATAAGTTGTTGCTTCTACGGGAAATATTTCTGTGAATGATATATATTAGGAAAATAAATTAAAGTGTACGAATTCTATTGAAATTGAAACGAAAAACTTCAAGGAATTTTTTTTTAATGTCCATGCATAATTTCGTTAATTAGTAGCATATTTTTTATATTTAAAAAAATAAATATAATATTACAGGCCAGTTCTCTTTCTTTCATTTTTACTTAAATAAGAAGAAGGAATAAATAAAGAAGTAGAATTGAGTGTTTATTAAGTTAGTATTAAATGTAGATTAATAGAGTTTGAAATAAAACAAAATTTAATCAAACTAATTTTATTTGAAATTGAAAATTCCAAGCCATTTCATTAACAAATGATATCAAATTGTTAAATATTTATATTTTTGAACTTTTAGTCCTATATTTATTTTTTTTTTCATTTGCAGAAGAATGAATAGCGCGGAAAAATCATGAAATTATCAAAAATTGATTAAAGAAAAACTGCTTAAATACGCAGAATATCAACAAAAAAAAAGAAACAAAACAAACAAATATCAGCAGTCACGTAGAAAAAACAATTATGCTGACAAAAAGCAGAATAAGAGAGGAAAGAAAACTAATATTATTAAATTTTGATGTAATTACTTTATCATTCATTAATATGTTAGTTAAGAAAGAATCTGCTTTGTAAATAGTTGCGTATATATTTTTTCATTTGCCGTGCTAGTCATTTTCTCGGCAAAAACTTTAAGTCGTCCTTACACAAGCAAGAAAATTAAATTAATCAAGTAATTTAATTGTTTCATAGAATAATTAATTAAACATTGTTGTCCTTCCTAAATAATAATAACAACAAACACGATTGTTAAAAATGAAATGAATAATTGTTACAATTAATTAACAATAATTGTTATAATTTAAATAATTATATAGTAATTGTAATAATTTACAGAATTGTAATAATTTACATAAATAATTGTTATAATTTACAGATTTTTTTCCCTTTGTACTGAAAGTGAAAATGCGTGTCATAGCTTTATATGTCACACTCGCAACTTGTTGAATTCATTTAAAAAAATAAATGTATGAATGAAATTTTGGGTAGTTAGCAGATTTGTACTATTGCATGTATAAGACATTGCAATCTATTAAAACTTAAACCAAACGCTCTAAAATATTTTGGCTATTTTAATTTTTCAAAACATCACACTCCCAACTTTGGATTCAGTATGCTAAATTAACTAATTAATTTGAGATAAAATATTTTACATAAATTTCACGTGAAATTTAACATTTAAGCGAAGTGTATACGAAATATACATTAGATTTTCCTGACTCAAAACTGCATCATATTTAAATGTATTTTATCTCTAAATACTATCCTGTTTATTTAACTGTCCAATATAAACGTTACATATTACTGAAGTTTCCTTTATTATAATCAAATTTCGAGTATTAACGACACACACACATTTAGTTTAACAAAACAAATACTAATAATAAAGACTAGCTCGACACTGGTACATGATTTGTTTCTATAGTGCTGCCATCTATTTGTAATTTTGAAACCATCGAATAGTCTAAATTAAATAGAACTCTCCGAGAAACGCATTTATGTCAGCATTGCGTTATAGAGCGTATAGAATGTACAGTGGACAAAAAAATAAATAAATCTCTCTGAATAACTTTCGCTCTAATGATCGGATTTTCACCTATAAGGAGTCAATCTTAATAGTTCTTGGGGATGACCTCAAATATGCTAATTAATTGTTGCTAACTATTCATTAAGTTATATAATCAGACACAAAAATGTCTCAAATTGGGTTGCAATCAAGATTTATATATTTGGTTATAGTTCCAGAAAACACTTAAGTAAAGTCAAATGGATATTTTAAAATAACCCATAGACTATTCCAAGATAGGAATACTTTATTCGACTCCGTTGCTAAGCAAACAAGTTCAGACAATTAAAAAAAATTTGAAATAATATTCTGTGATTTTTCGGAGGGGTTTAATGAATTGAAAATAGTATCTAATAAATGGTTAATAGAAAATATCTCGAAGTTTCTTTGTAATAGAAAATTTTTAAGCTGATTTCTGTCCAAAAAGCAAAGATTTTTTTCTTCTTTTTAATCTAATTTTAAAAGAAAATTTGAATCGATTTATAAATTATTTATGATTTTCTAGGCTTTTAGAATTTGAATACATGAACTTTTTAGCTGAAATTATTAGAGTTTTTTTTATGTTGTTTTTACTTTATTTATACGAGGATTTGATACTAAAATCAAATTTGTATAACTTATTATAATTATATACAAAATTTTAGGAAAAATCATTTTTACAGCTTTAATCGAGTCTCCTAGGCAAGAATGTTTGAAGAAACAAAAAAAAGTGCCTGAAAAATAAAATGTAGATTGTATAGTAATTCTAATGCACGTTCATAAGGTTTTATTTAATTTACGATACTTCTTTTTTCTGTAACTCAAGGAATTACTGAATTAACATTCAAGTGGCATTTTGAAAACATTGAAATATGTTATGTTCAAGATTAACATATTTAAATAATATGTTGCATATTGTATGATTCATTGTTTAAAAAAATGCTTCATTCTGCCGGATATTTAGGCCAGATACTACACTGGCTTCAAAAAATATAGAGAGGGATATAAAAAGTCGACATGTTTCGAGCGTTTAAATATAAGCGCCCATTCTCAAGACACGTCAGGCGTGAATGACTCATGAGTTTGATTATTGGACGCTCAAAACATGACTATTTTTATTATCATCTATTATTTTTAAATGAATGAACTTTTTATCTACGTGGTAGTGTAAAGAGTAAAATTTTTAAAAATTTTTAAATTTAATTAAATAGTTAGTAAAATAGTTCCGCAAAACACGCTCGGACAGGTACTTAAAAAATTTGATTTAAGATTAAGACGATTTATAAGATGTTGAGAAATTTTAAGATACTTAAAAATGTTGACTACGTATTCGTATTAATAATTATAAAATATAAATCGAAAAAATTGATAAATATATTATTCCAAATCTATGAATACCTATAAATATTACTAATATTGTATCAATTATTGAGAAATATACTTAATTAAATATAATCACATTAAATATAAGAACTATCTGATGTATAACCATATTCTAAAAGAAACATGCTTTTATAAAACTCGGCATTCGTTGAATAAAATGTTTTTATTCAATAAAATGTTTTATTCAAACTTCTTTACTAAATTACGAATACATTTTTAGTCAACTGAAAAAGAAGCATCGAATTTTATAATTAGAAAAGATAAAAATAAAAAAATTAGCAATCGGTTATTAGCGAAAAAAATATGAAATAAATTTTACTCTACGCGCCCGTAAGTCAAGTTCCTCGTAAGTTAATCACATTTTAATATCAATCGCTCCGTTTAAATGTTTCTTCATTGTCGCCAAATTATTTTTTTTTTAAATTAATATTAATTTTTCTCAGCTACTACTGAATAAAAACAGTTGAAACTTTAGATATTTCAATAGAAAAATATGTAGACTAATATGGTATAAAAAAAATCATACCTCATAATTCAGCATTTTTTCATTCTCAATTAAATTAAATAACAAAAATAATAAATAATTATTAAAAATTATTTTTTGCTGGAAATCGTCTTTGGGTAAATGAGTTTTATGAATGGGTGCAATTTTTTTTAAATTGCTTTAGTTTTAAAAATATGACTATAAACGCAAAAAGTGAAATTAACAAGGGGTCCAATCTTTGAATTCGCTCTCCTGATCAAACTATGAGGACCATACTTTCCAGTTTGTTGCTACCCCCTATATTTTGAAGATTAAGAATCCAAATTTGCAAAAAAAAAAATGCATATATTTATTCAGAGAAAGTACGTTTTTGTGTCCAATGTCGTAAGTTAATTAACAGTTAGCACTAAATAATTGGAATATTTGAGGTTATTCAGGGTTATATCCTTTTTTTTTTGCCCACTGTACATGCATACTGTACAAGACTGAAAAGAAAAAAAATAACAACAACTATAATGATAAATGTATAAAATAAAGTAAAACCAAAATGTTTAATATTTAGTTACATAAATCTTCATTGAAATGAATATTTTTCTGAATAATTTAAGAAAAACAATATACTAAAAAATTAAGAAACAATATTTTTTCCCCTCTAAAATATACTAAACATTTCAATTTAGCTTGAAGTTCAATTTTAAAATCCTGAATAAAATTCAGGCGAGTACTTAACAAGGAAAATATTATTTGGGAAATGCATTTCAATTTTTCACTCATCTTTGAGAATAATTTTATGAACCAAATGTTTATAAAACTCAATAACCCACTTTAATGCTCTACGAAAAATAAAGTTAATGGTAGGTGCAATAATAAGTAGAGGTATAATAATTTCATAGTATTATAAGTTATTTATGTATAATTTATTTTTTCACGCTTAATGTTGAAGTTTTGAAACGAAAATTTATTGTACAGTTCCATATAATTTAAAATTTAAATTTTTTTCCATCAAAAGTGCAATTGAAATGTAGTAAAATGCTCAGTGGAGCCGAATCGTTCGTCTCTAGTGAGCATTTTACTACATTTTATCACAATCTATTGCAGCATTTTACTACATTTTACCACAAAATATTTCAACCTTTTACTACATTTTACCACAATATATTCCGGCATTTTACTACATTTTATCACGATATATTCCAACATTTTACTACAATATATTTCTGTATTTTACTACAATTACATTTGGCATAATTAAACTTAATGTGGTTCTTAGTAAAGCTGTATATTTTTGAAATATTCCAATAACATTTTATTTGATTCTACGTTTATAATTAATTAGATTTATCTATGCTTAAGCAGGCTGCATGAAAAATATTGTATAATTGCATAAATATTCAAATTCTATCAAATAAAATGTTTCAATGAAGGAAAACTTATGCATACTATCCAAACAATGGTTTAAGAATCATCAATGAGTTAGAAAGTAGTTAATTTTTTTATTTTAATTTTTGAAGAGCATGACGAATTTATTACTAACAAAATATCACATTAATGAAATAAAATATAATGTCTTTCTGGAAAAGTATTTAAGTTATTTGAATTATCACTTTCTGTATAAATGAGTGAATAAATATAAAGTTAAAAATGGGTTTCTCCTTCATCAAAGTTTTCTTTTCCAAATACAATGTGATCATGCTCTTGCTTCATTTTCCGTTAACTTAATATTTCATTCTTTTTTTTTCATTTCAATAATATTTCTGTTTTAATGCGCGGTCAATACCAACAGTAATCAAGTTCCATTTGTTTCACAACTTTCATTCTAAAATGCCGTTATTTTATCTCAAACTATTTTAATAAAATAAAATTCTTAAAAATACGTTGATATTTTTACGCCTTTTTCACAATTCGATTTCTCAGAAACTATGCAGCTGATTTCGCTTGTATTTTGCAATTTAAAATTGCACTTTTTTTAAATAATGCAAAATTTCTTATACCTTACCATTCAAAAGTTTTTCGAGAATTATTAAATAAAATAATAGAAAATAATGCAAAAAATGTAACTTTCAGTAAATATTTATATTTACTAAAAGTTATATTTTGCGTTTAATTATCTTTGGATTAACCTTTTTTATTGTAGACAAAACTTTTTCAATTCGCTTAAAAAGTTAAACTTACATAAGGGGTCCAAATTTTGGGCCGCTTGAACATCACATTTCGCAGATTACGGCTACCCTCTATAGTTTGGGGGGCCAGAAAACCAAAATTCGTCGAAAAAATGGGAAATTTAAAATATCGTCTGCACTAATGAATTAGCTCATCACCCTTTATCATTCACCCCTGAAATCATTTAGAGTGAATTTTAGAACACCAAGATCCGATCATTAGATTAAAAGTTATTCATGGAGATCCGTTTATTAATTTTGTTTTTATTTGCGTTTTGTCTTTCTTACTCGACAAAAAAACACAAATAAAAAATTCCTTTTAAATAGTTTTCGAGGAGGCAAACTTTCAATTCTCAACATTTTTTATGCAGAACTTTTCCTTTTTTTAAGGTCATTTTTACGTTCAGATTCATAGTCTACATTTTTTTTTTCTGGATCACGAGGTTCTATATTCTGCATTGAGCGATATAAAGAGCCTAAAAATAAATTTCAGTTAAATAATAAACATTTTATTGTATACTATTGATATAGGTAAGTGCGTCAATATTAATCCAGACTCACACAACTGACCTTGGATGACGCGAGTAAAAAATAAATAAGAAACAAAATTATGTCGTATAAATATTGATGAACAAGCATTTAAAAGTTTCCCGATTTATTTTTAGAACACTCTGTTCAAGCATTAACAAAATGAAACAACACTTTTTAATCCAACAGCGTCAACTGAAACAAAATGTATTTTATAATTTGTTTTCACTGTAAAGGATAAAAATTAATAAAAATGTTTACATGCTTACAAAAATGTTAAAAATGTTTGTAATGAAATGAATTGATTCTTCAATATTTGTATATTTGAAACACACAAAGACCAATGGGGGGGGGGAAGCGATTCATGCCAATTCTTCACAGAAATGACGATTCAGTTTGCCATCTCTTGCAATTTGAGGATTACTAAGTTTTTATAAATCAATTCAGTAAATTCACCCCGAGAATTATTACACAGTGAAGATGTTTTAGGTTTCTGTCCTCGAGCAAGATCGTGTTTTTGCCCTCCGAATGAGATCGTAACAGTTCTTTCTCTCGTGTGGTCATCACATATTAAAATTAATTATATACAAAAGTGAAGAAAAATGTTTTTGCGTTACCTTCGTGTTAAAAGACAAACATATAATTTGTAATCAATGTCGTTCCATTCATTTTATTTTTCACTCTGTTAGTAGTTGCTTAAAGGTCCGATGAACTGGGTGGCCATATGACTGAATGTGCTGCGGCTGCGCAGTCGGTTAAGGTTTCACTCACACTGTTGGACGGGTCATGAATTTGATCCTGGCATCCGACTAAACAACCGGTGAATATTCGCAGCAAGGAATACAAAACGTATTTCTGCCGCATTAAAAACAATGATCCGGAGATAACTTCGGTGTTGTGACTTGCAAAGGACTTATTTAAAATATTCAAAGACGACAATTTTATACTCAAAACAAAAATAAACGATATAAGTAAAATACTGCAGTTTAAGTAAAAGTAGGAGCAATTTTAAACCGTTCTTTATATTAATTAGAAAACCAGGTCTTATGTTTTAGAAGATAAAATGTGAAGATATATTCAATTAAGATTATTTAAAATCGTTATTTAAGATCTAATGAAGATTTTAAAATAATGACGATATATTTAACGAAGATAAAATTTTTTAAATTCATTCAAAGTGCAAGAAAAAAAATGAAAAAACGAACCACCCTGAATTTTCGATCTCATGATCGGATCGTCACATATAAGAACTCAGTCTTAATGGTGGGAGGAAGTGACTTCAAATATGAGTGCAGATGCTATTTAAAGTTTCGAAAATGTACTACTACAGAAATGTACTTTCTCTGAATAAACACACATTTTTGTCGATGGTTTTTGATTTCTGAGTCCCAAAATATAGGGGTAATCACAATTTAAGATATAAGGTATGGGGAAAAGTTTAAAGTTTCTTGACTCCTTTATCTTAATTTCATATCGAGAGAATTTCTTTAAGCAAATAGAAAAACTTATTTTTAAAATTTGTTTATCTAAAGAATACCCTCCAAGAAACTAGTGATAAACTCCATGGAAAGAAATTATTTTTTAATATATTATTTTTTTATTATTTTTGAGAAATGAATAAAATTTACTTAACTTAATCTTAATTTACAACATAAAAAAATTTATTTAAAATGAATTATATTACACTAATTAAGAGACATTTTTGAATGATGGATTATTTGATTTTATTCAATAGAGATTAATTATAGGAGCAATTGCTTTACATTGATTAATGCATACAAAAACAAAATTAAATCTTATACCTTGTCGATTTAATCTTAGTACACTGGGATACGCGTAAGAAACTTAATGTGGGTATTTCTGCACTGATTGTATGTTGAAATGTGGCATTTGTTTTGGGTTCAAAATGAACCGCTGTTCGCAAAACAAAAATTTTCATTACTTTTCGGAGACAACTCAACTGATATACATCACAAGAAAAAAATAGTGCGTGGAGTCCCTCCGCGCGGAAGAAGTTAAACTTCGCAACCTGCGACGTTAATTGTAGAAGAATCAGCAGTCGTAGAAGGATCACTAGTTCTATTCAACGACTCTTTTTCCTGCTCCGCTGACTTCCGTGCTCTGTAATAATGGTAATATTGTGCATTTTTCCCTCGTGGACCTCTTGAACCAGTGGAAGTGCTTGTGGTTGCCTCGTCGTCTCGCCCTGGAAAACTTATTTGCATTAATAATGTATGTGAATGCGTCACAATGTAATTTCAGAAGAGAAAACCTAACAATCAATTGATATTCACAAGAGACGTACCTTGACATAATTTTATAAAAGTATTGATGTCCG
>NC_092211.1:88028841-88042770 GCF_043381705.1 Parasteatoda tepidariorum
TTTTTTTTTTTTTTTTTTTTTTTTTTTTTTTTTTTTTTTTTTTTTTTTTTTTTTTGAATGATTAAGATTTCATTACACTGATGAAGACTGATTGTAGATGTTGAAGAGTACGATTAGAAGGCATGTGGCTTGAAAAAGCACCTTTAGTGGCGGTGAATCGATATTACTAACTCCCTGAATTGGAGCGATAAGGGAAGAGAAAAAAAATTTTTTTAAATTTCAGTTACATTCTGGTTCACGGTTGATGTCTGAAAGTATTCTTCGCTTGGACATCCTGGTTTTTATACTCGAGCTTGCCTCTGTAAACAAATTTAAGTTTTTCGTGTTTCAGCCCGATTTTATCTTTCAACCAGATTTTTGGAAGTGCGAGAGAAGAAACATGCTACAACTAAGACAAAACACACTGACAAAATCACACGTGTCGATCAAATAAACCGACAGATTCTGACGACTGGTAAGCAGAAATTCCAAAGCGGCTTGAAAAGGGGGAAAGTGAAACAAATGCAAAACAAATTTGGCGACCCGATGTCACAATTTTACTTAATTACGTCGAAAAAATTTTAAATTTTAAGATGATGCACATTTTTACACAGTTTTAAATATTGTTAATTTTGTTTGTCCAAAAATAAGATTAGAATGAAATTGGAAAATCAGTTAGTTCAGGAGAAATTGAATTATAAATATATCTCTTTAAAATTTGCTTTTCAGAAACTTTTCGACCCATTTCCTTAAAATTTTGTATTTTATCATATAAAATTACATTCTTTAAAATAATTTAAAAATTTCCATTTCAAAATTTTTTCGACCGTTATCAGACAAAATAATAAAATATAATAAATAATTAGTAAAAATTATTTTTTTCTTAGAGATATCTTTAGATTAACAAATTTTATAATTGAGTGCAAAAATTTTTGAATTCTATTTAAAAAAATATCTCGAGGAGATATGGTGAAATACACAAAAAGTAAAACTAACACTAAGGGGGCTGTAGACCGCTCCCCTAACCCAACATTTTGGGACCCTATTTCAAAGATTGCGGCTACTCCCTACATCTTGAGGATCCAAATTCATCGAAAAAAGTGAGTTTATTCAGAGAAAGTACATTTTTCTGTATTATTTTGAAACTTAAAATATCATCAGCCCTATTTAATAAGTACATTTGAGGTCATCCTCGCAAATCCCCTCGTTATTCAGGGTGCTTCGTTTTTACTTTTGCTCACTGAGCATTGATTGCCTTAAAGAACAATAAAATACGAATAAAATATTTATTTAAACCAGTTGTGCAAACGTACATAGTTTCGTTGGCATTTTATATGGAATTTCCTTTTTCTCAAATTTAGTTATTCACTTGTTTAGCTTTCTTAAAGATCGTTTTATGAGAGATTTCCGCAAAAATGTCTAGATTTAGTTTTAGGAATATTTCACCGTTTAGTCGTCTATTTAAATCTATTGGAGGTAAGTGTTTTTAGAAATAATAAATAAAAGATATGAATTATAATGAATGAATAAGAATAAAAATTGCAGAATTAGAATGAATGATTTAGATGGAAAATTATGAAATAAAATTAACAAATTGGAATGAATATATAGAAATAGAATAATCGAATTATAATTCAGATTTCAAGTTAAATTTAATGAATTAGAATGATTTTGAATTAGTGATTGGAAATAAATTATGCCCGAAGACAGATCTTATGGACAGTCACAAATGTGTTGTAAGATGGCCAAAATGGAAGGGAACGATGGCAGTTCTGAGTCAGGGCCACAGTTTCTGCAATGCAGGTACTTTGTAGTTCCATCTTTTTGAATTTTCATCCCTCTCAGGGGGCGTGTTCTGAGTCTGGTAAGGGTGTTGCCCAGGGTCCTGCTTGTGTCTAGTTCGCAAATATGATGTTTCACTGCCTTGTCCCTTAATCTTGACTTTACCACTGCATTATTATCATTAAGTGTCACATAACACACAGGGCAATTTATCACTGTTGAGATTTTTTGCCTATTTCGGTAACTGAGAGCTATAAGCTAGCACAGACGTCAATGATGTTATCGAATAAAATCATTTTTTAAAACAGAAACATTTACAGCTTAATTTAAAATAATGGCTAGGTGGCATAGAAGCAGTGCGAAACATTAAAAAAAAATTCCATTTTTTTAACCTCTTTTTTCCAAATAATTTCATTGAAATTTTCGATCGATTTTTAAGCTAGAGGGCGAAAATTGCCCCTTTCATCCGCTGTCCAAATTTCATCACACTAGAACAATCGGAGTTATAAGAGAAACACACTGACACGAACAGTGACACAAACTCTTTATTACGTTATTATAATTATTGTCAAATTGTTCATGTTTAATTATTGTTAATAATCTGTGCCATTGTTTTCAATTAAATTATACAAAGACATTTTATCGCGTAAAAATTTCTACTTGGCAATATTGTTTGTGCATGAATTTGTGTGTGAATACAATTTTTTTTTGCGTTACATTTAAAAAAAGCCACTAATACCACTCACGGTTAGCCTGACAGCAAGAGGACTCAAACCCATGATCCGTCTAAGTCTAAGGATATTTTCCGTCGGTTGTGTGGTCTATGGTAGTCGGGGGTGGGGAAATCGTATCGACCAGCCATCGCTGGTATTCAAAGCCGCGGTTCACCTCATTCGAAGGGGAATGCTCTATACCCGGTCAACGTTTGGTAATTTTATCCACTGAGGGATGTTAATTGTTTATATTTTAGATTGTTTCGATTTAATTTAATTGTATTTAAAATGAAATTTAATTACATGAGCGGCAACCTTAAGTGACGTTTAACTCTTATCCATAGAAAGTTGTAGAAACTCGGGAGAAATACACCAGAGTAAATAAAACGTTCCTTGAGCGGGTCGGTACCATTTGATCCACTGTCCAGTAACGGTCCGTGACCCGGGGTTTTGCAAGTCCTTCAAGTAAATCAAATTTCGAAACAATACTCACAGATTCCTAATTTTTTTAGGACCACCGTCCATTTAGCAATTATAAAAGAAATGATATGCCTTTTAGATGAAAAAACAATAATAAAATAATTTATTAATAAAAAATGTGTCCCATTTAAATTTCATTATTAGTTTTGTAATGATTCCCAATGTTGTGTTGTTACATATGGCTTTATTGGAAATATTAATCCATATACAATGTTCAGCTTTAAGTAGACTTAAAAACAAGGAGTAAAAAGGAACAAAATTACAATAACAAACAAAGAAAACACATGACAAACACATATCAATACAAAAAGAACACATAGAAAAAAATTAAAGTCAGAAACAGTGAAGAATGAGGAGTAGTCTTTACAGAGAGTTCGTGTGATCTCTGGCATCCCAGTAAAGTTTACACAGATCACTTCGCTCTTGGGATTGTTTGTCCAGTAAAGGGCATACAAGCAAGTGATCTGAGTTCATGGTTCCCGAATTGCAGATTTGGCACTCTCTAGATGGAAGGATACCTATTTTGTTGAGGTTCTCTGCCAAGCAGTCTAGGCCCGTTGAGAGTCTGAAGTTTGTCACAGCCTTCTTACGAGGACTGTGGCAAACTGTTTTGGATGTTAGACCAGGGTTTTCCAGGATTCCCAATGTATTTATATTAGAGATGTTTTCAATACCAATTTCAAAGAAAGAGACTTCTCAAACAAATTCGACGAATTAGCTTGCAAATAAATATCTAATTAAAGATTATTTCCTAATGAAAACTGTGAAAAGAGTTTATAAATATAGAAATATAATCAGATCAAAATCATTGCAAATGCCTTACATAATAAAGCTCTGCGGGAAACATATATCAAAACCATACAAATTAGAGAGTTATATTTTTATAAGTAAACAATAGGAAATCCAAAATTAATTATAATGGATTATATTCCTTTAAATAACCAAACAAAGCAGAAACTAATTTAATTATGTAAAAAAAATCAATTAACAAAACGTTCGAAACTACTTTTTTATTTCTTATTTTAAAGGGAGAGAGAGAGTAAGCAAAAATTTATTAACAAAAATTTAATTACAAAATTTGCTTTCAAACTCTCGAAAAATAAGAATTCCTAACATTTTTCAAATAAATAAATACATGATTAATTAAGTTAAAGATAACGCTGGAGAAGCCATGATAGCCTGATTGGCAGGGCGCTAGACTCACGTTCGTGAGCCGAATATAGCCGCCCGAAGACCCCCGTGTAGTAAATGGTGACTAGTGCACGTCAATTCTGTTGGGTCACAAAGTCCTTAATGTTCCCACAGCAAATTAAACCTCTGAGGGTGCTGAATTGGAGATGGATCGTTCTTTGGTTCTGGTCAAAATTACGATCTGTGGATGAATGAATGGATGTATGAACGGGTCCACCTTATAAACGGATGTAAGGTATGCGTGCCTCGGAAGTCAAATTCTTCGTCATAGATGGCGCCGCTTAAAAACAGGAACAATCGCACCCCTTGCTTAATGAGCTACGACTACAACATAACACTGAAGAACAAATGTTTTGTTGAATTTATACCATTACTTAATCTTGTCTGATTCGGGTGAGAGAATAAAATATTTTAGTTAGTTTTGCTCATAAATTTTACAAATTTTTTTTTTTGAAAATGATATTATTGATCTATTTTTATTGAAATGTACAAGTTTAAAAACATCTATATGTAACAGGGGTTGTATGTTTATATGTAACATTTATATGTAACAGAAATGTTGTGACAAACTTCAGGAAGACTTATGCACATCACCCGAATGAAAATTACATTGTTACCCGTAAAGATCGTCGTAATAGGCTAGGGACGTTTCTTTATAATTACCTGCTTCAAAGCACAAGAAGAAACAGTTCATAATAGCTAGGCGCTCCTAGCAGCGCTTAGCGACATTTTTGGGCATGAATTAATATGCAATTTTAATCCTGAGGATTTATTCCAACTCCCCTAAAACTTGTCGCACTATTTACGCAACCTCCTTTACATATAATGTTTTTAATCTTGTGCATTTCGACGAAATATGGTCAAAAAATGTCATTTAAAAAAACTGAAGTTTGGAGAGGGAAACCTATTACAGATTTGAAATCATCGATACGAAAGTAAAGATCTGTTAAAAAATCTCATGCAATAGAAAACAACAACAGAATAAATTTTTAAATAAATAAAAATTTCCCGAGTGTAACCAGCCTTTTTACCGAAATTAAGGTTGCATGAGTGTAAAACGTTTTAAATTTAATGTACAAATTCGTAGAAGATTTGATGTTGAACACGACATCGGTCAAGAATAAAATTGTAAAGTGGATTATTAAATGTAAACAAACAAAAAATTTTAATAACATAACTGTTTTAGTAAGACTTATGATATAATGATGGAAATGTGAACGATTTTTCAAAGATAAAAACTTCTATCAAGTACTGTTACATCAGTACAATAAAAAAATCTAATTTTTATATCAAATAACGAAAAAGTTAACTATGAAAAATCCCAAGAAAATAAAGCTAAAAAAAAACCTTGGTCCTATAAAAAACTTTTTTGATTAAAAAACATCATGAAGATGGTAAGCGCCCATTCTAAAGACTCATCAGATGTTCATTCATTTCTTGAAAATCTTGAGAATAGACACCTATTTTTAAAGCGCTTGAAACAACTAGACTTTTATTATCATCTTTAATGTTTTGAAACAAATGAATTGTTCATATTATTAAGTATAATAGAATGAGTGATTTTAAAATAACGTATTATTTTCACGTGGAAAATTCCGAGAGAAAAAATCAGATCAGTTTCAGATACAATATTCAATTTAAAAATCTAATTTTCATGTCTTTTATTGTTTTTATTGTATACCTTTTATGTGATTTTAATATAGGTTAAAAAAAAACGACTACATTAAAATCGGATCAGCTTCTGATACAATATTCAATTTAAAAATCTTATTTTCATGTCTTTTATTGTTTTCATTGTGTACCTTTTATGTGATTTTAATATTGGTTGAAATAAACGATTACATTAAAATCGTGACTATCACATTGCAAAAAAAAAGTGTATTGTGCTTTTTATTTTTAGTTGAAAGAAAGTGTTTTGAGGGAAGTTATTCAGACATAAAAAGAAACTACAGAACGAGGAACATCACAGAAGCCGATATTCCTAAAATAGTCGAAATCCGAAAAACACTGAAGCTTCACGATTGCACACCCAGTCTTTATTCCTTCTATGAACTGGATCCTGAAGCGATTATTGTAGCTGAAGATCGTGATGGTAACAAGTGATCAACCTCTCAAATTGAATAATGCGGTGAAAATTGTGAACCTAATTCATATTTCATTACAGGTAATATTATTGGAACACATTCTATGCTAAATTTCGCAAATGGATTATATATATCCGGATTGACGTATGTTCAACAAGACTACAGAAAAAGCAATCTTGCACTTGAGGTAAGAGCATAAAAAAGGGAAAAAAAGAAGTAAAATTATGAATATTATCAAACAATTTTTAAAAAATTCAAAAACATTTTTACAAAACACAATTATATCCACGGAAATTCATTATATAAATTTATTATATTTATATTTTGAGAGATTATGTTGAAATTATATCTTTTTTGTTGTTATTTTGTAAATTTTAATTCAATTTTTTTTTAAAAAAACAGCATTTTAATATTATTTAATTTTTTTCCTTTTTTATCTTCCTGCTTTTCCTTTTTTAATTAATTTTTTCCCTTTCTTGGTTTTCATTGTAGTTTTCGTATTTTATGGGCTCTATGTACAGGCAAATTATAAAATAACTTTGCCTACATGTAAACCTCTGGTGAACTCATCATTTGTGGGATGCTGATAAAATTTTTTAAATAAGCATTATATTATATGTGCTTAAGAACTATGCCCTAAAAGCCTTAGCGGTTACAGTTACAAAAACGAAATTTCAAAGTTTTCAAAGGGCAACACACACAATTTATGATCGAATCATAATATTTGCGACAAAAAACATAAAATGGATTTGAAACGATATTTTTCGCATGAGAAATGGAGACACGAAACAGAAATAAAGGAAAGGTTGATTTTTCTTTATGTATATATTTTAATAATTGAACTTTCGTTCTTTGCCTTAGAAGATACAGGAAGTGTTGCTCATTTATCGTTAACCGGCGGGCACCTGTGAACCAAAGTCACGGAGGCGAGCAACATTACCCACTCCATACACTGCCACAGATACCGTGGGCCACATTACACAACAGAGGACGCAACACACAGAGAAATATCCACGTCCTGAGCGGGATTCGACGTAGTCATTGGCTTCACAGTCAGGCACGCTAACTACTCGGCCACCTGGCCGGCGTTTTTTAGAAAAATAAAATCGACACAAAACCATAAAGCGAAGATTTTTGTGTTTCACTAATATTCGATTTGTCTGTAGGAGTCAGTTCTAGCTCTCTAAACAAGAACAGGCCTGAAAGAAGATCTATTCTTAGCTGCGCAGGGAAATGTACTCGGAATTCTTTTCGTTCCGTTTTGTTTTCTTGTCATTTGACTTGACTAACAGGTCTCTTACAATGAAGCAACGAGGCAAAATCGCAATACTTTATTACCTAGACGAAATGCAACAGAGGCATTGCTTATTTATTGCAGAAATAAGCAACTACGACTGGGACCACGTTCTGCACAAGTTGTACGGAATTTAATACGAAAATTTGAAGATACATATGTGGTTGTTGTTGTTGTTGTTAATTTACGTCGCATTAGAGCTGCACAATGGGCTATTGGCGACGGTCTGGGAAACATCCCAGTGGATGATCCGAAGACATGCCATCACAATTTTGATCCTCTGCGGAGGGGATGGCACCCCCGTTTCGGTAGCCCGACTACCTGCGCGAAGTCGAGCACTTTACGGTAGCACAGTTTAACGAGGACCAATACATACAAAATGCTATTGAAATATAACCAATTCCTAATGAGGAAGGACTAGCNCCCGCCCACTGACCGTAGTCAGTGATGCTTGACTTCGGTGATCTGCTGGGAACCGTGTCTTAACGATCAGTCCACTACGGGGCAAGATACATATGTGATCGATCACAAACCGGAGGACCTGTTGAGGTTGTAGCGAAAGTACACCAAGGTGGCATAAGTCAAATTTCAAGCGCATGAGGGGTTTCACGCACGCTGGATGTACCGAACTTCTCTTATCGGTAAATTCTGCTCTCAGTTCTTCTATGTACCTTTTCCGATTTCAAAGGGCTTTGGAAGCAGACGACCATCAACTACGGTTAAATTTAAGATATGAATTTTTCATTCAGTATGACGCTAACAACAAAAGACCTTTATCCATTCTTTGGAGAGGCGAGGCTCATTTCTAGTTGAACGGTAACGTCAGTTCGAATAATTGTGTGTAAGATACAGAATCACACCCCCATTATGTGGTCACACTTCCGTAACATGGAGCTAAATTGACTGTGTGGTGCGGAACAACAAGCAGTTTCATCTTTGAGTACTTATTTTTTTATAAGAGAGCTCGTCCCAGCTCCAATTAATTTTTTACTGTAAGCATCACGTTTCAATCAAAAAAATGAGAGCTGCTATTTGAAAATTTTGAAATTTTTGAACTGTAACAGTCAGAGCTACGTAATCGTTTATGGCATACTTCATAAGTAATATAATATAATGCATAGATACAAAATTTTTATTAACCTCACTCAAACTGTAAACTCCCCAGAGTGTAATATATCCGAAGAGAGTTATTTTATATTACTAGCAGCAGGATGCAAACATAATGCACAATAATGGAAACAGTTTTATACTAATACAGTTTCTTGGGATTATTTAATATACATTATACATTCAAAAACAAATTTCTCTTACAAAATTGCTTTCGATTCTTTTGTGATATTAAATTTTTTTGTGTGCATTTTTGTGCCTTCAGATGATTCGCAAAGAAGCAGTACGACACAGACTCGAAAACAGACTGTTAACCACTTTCACCTTCGAAGCATGGGCAAAAAATTCAGATTATATTTTAGAATTTCAAGTCGACACCGGTTTTACTATTAAGAGATTCATTTCTACACAAAACCTAGACACCAATCTTCTCTCTCACGATCTACCCGAAGACGTTGCAATCCACGCATTTGACGAAAAGCTCTTGGAACTTGTGTATGACTATGATTTGCAAGTAGCTGGTTATGAGAGACGGGCCTTTCTGGATTTGAGTTTCAAAGAACCGAACAGTAGAAGCTTGGTTGCATTGAGGAAGGATCGATGTGTTGGATATGGTGGCATCAAGTTAACCTGTCCTGGTGCTAAGAGAATCGGACCACTCTACGCAGATGATTCCAAGATTGCTGAAGCGTTGATGAAATCACTTCTTAAAGGATTTGACGAAGGAAAAGGAGTTGTCATAGTAATTCCTACTCCTAATTCAGAAGCTCAAGCATTAGTGAGCAAATTAAATATGCCATTCAAAGACGGACTTTATCAACTTATCGAAAAGGGTTTTCCACAAGCAGATGTGAGTAAAGCATACGCACTGTTTGATTTGAATGGCACATCCATATGAAAATATATTTATACAACTATGCAGAAAATTATAATTATTCACTAGAAAAAACGTGTTGCATTATATTCAGAATTATTTACAAAATAAATCAACTTTTCATTTTTGATTGTTTTAAATGTCTGGATGAAAATTATCATGAATCCTTTAATTTTATTAAAACACTTCTAATATCCCTCAATTTTATTAAACAACTTTCAAATGTGAGCAATTTGATGACAATGTAAGCATTTTTTTCTGCATTTTGCATATTATATAAATATATATAATGGTAGTTAGATCAGTGGTTCCCAAATGGTGTTCCACGGAACCCTAGGGTACAGTGTAAGATTTCAAGGGGTTCAGCGATTTAAAATATTTTATGACCAGTGATGAGTTTTAAAATCTCTTATATTTAGATCTAACCTGTAATTCATAATTTATTTAATCTTATGGGACTCTATGAAATTATTTCAAGTAAAATGAAAATATATTATAAATGGCTTTTTGGAAAGAAAAATATACAATTTTTAATAACAATGTATTGAAAAAAATTATGGAATGACTTTTCGTAAAATATCCCATTATTATTTCCTATCACGCTTTTTTCAAATCAAAATAACTAACTTTTTTTTAATAAGAAAGATTCCATGATAAGCATTTTTAACGTTTATAGAAGTTCTTTTAGGTTTTTATTTAGAAGTAAACCGTAATTCGGCTTTTTTCTTTTCAAAATGATTTTCAGCAGGAAAAAATTGTTAATTAGACTATAGATATAGCACAAGGACTGCAAATTAAGCAGTAGTTTGAAAAACCTAATTTAAAATTAGTAATGATAAAGATTCCTGGGAGAAGGATTTTTAAATTGTGGGTTTTGGTATAATAAATAATTAAACGGGTGAGTAATATTAAACAACAAATTTAATTAAACAAATAAGTAACATATCGGACATGACAGTTTCATGACAACCCCACCTTGGTCACACCTAATACTACTACAGTAAGAATAAAACATTTCTGTATGTTTTCCCTCTTAGGGGAAAAGTTGAATCATTCTCCCTTTTTGCGTTTTATGAATCTCACTCTGGGGGTTCCACCGAAAAAAGGTTGATTACTTAAAGGTCCGTTGCCAAAAAAAAAAAATGGAACCATTGCTTGTGACATGAAATTTCATCTCATGTCACTGAATTTATGGGTTAAGTAACCTCGAGTCACTGCGAATCAAAAATTTTTTATTAAGTAACATCGAGTTATATGTACGACTATTTCAAAATTCAATTTCTCAAAAACTGTTCAACACATTTCGTTCATATTTTGTATTTTGCCACGTTAATTTAAATACTTTAAAATAATGTAAAAAAGTGCATACCTTACAATTCAAAATGTTTTCGACTATTAATAAATAAAATAATGAAAAATACTAAATGTTTGCTGACATTTAATTTTTATATGAAAATTATCTTTGAATAAACAAATATTATAATTCTGTGCAACATTTTTTTTCAATTCGCTTGAAACGAATTGAACAAATAAGCGAAAAGTAAAATTAACATTAAAGGGTCCAAAACTTGACCAAACTTTTGGGACCATTCCGGCAATGGGATTATACCAAGTACCCCTATATTTTGGGAGTCAGAGAAACGAATCCCGGTTTCTGACACAAAAACGTACTTTCTCTGAATAAGCATAACGATTTTTCGGCGAATTCTAATTTCTGATCCTCGAAATATAGGGGGAAGACGCTATATGAAAAATAGGTCCCCAATAATTTTATCAGGACAGTGATTCAAAGCTGGGACCCCATAATGCTAGCTAGCAGTACTTTTTGCGTATTTTGCTATATGCCGAGAACTTTTTAAACGAATTAAAAAAATATTTGCACACAATTCTGAAACTCGTTCATCCAAAGATATTTCAATGCAGAAAAAACTTTCAGTAAATATTTATCATTTTTTTATTATTTTATTTAATAATGGTTGAATTGTAAGGTATACAATCTTTACATCACTTTAAAAAAATTAATTTTTCTTTTCAAAATGCGAAATTTGAGCGAAATCGGTTGAATACTTCCTGAGCAATTGATTTTTAAGTATAGGACTTTTTAAAATGTAGCTTTTCTGGATCTAATACACCGATTTCGCTCAAAATCTGTATTTTGCGAAATGAAATTAAAGGGTTCTAGATTTGTATCATTCTCCTGATCAAACTATGGGGACCTTATTTCCCATATAGCATCTTTCCCCTACATTTTAAGGCAGGGCTCGAAAAACCACCCGTCCGCCCGTCCTCGGCGGTCAAAAATTCCCAACGGACAACGAATTTCTCGAATCCGACGTCCGCGTGGACGGCCATATTCCCGTTAATGTTCGTGATACATTTTCAATTTTTGTTATCTTGCAATCGTTTTTGAAGGAGATGAAAATTTTTCTCAAGAATGGGTGTCATTAAAATTTAAGATATATAACATCGTTAAACACCAGAAAACTTCAGCCCTCCGAGCCCAAGCACTATTTATAAAGACCTAATGCAGCAAAAAGACCCACAATACAGCAACATACTGCGCATGGTGGAATTGATGTTTCCTCTGTCTGGGAGTCCTGCAGCCGTTGAAAGGGGCTTTTCAGCAAGGAACTTACAAAAAAAAAATCTCATTACGTACTGGTCTTAAACAAGAAGCGTTAAACACAATTATGAACATCTACCTAAATAAAAAAAAACTTTCAGATTTCTGTGCAGAAACCTCTGTAAATCATTGACTTCATTGTGGAACAAGTTTAACGTCATATTTGATTCATTTAAAAAACACAGTACCCTCGGATAAATTGACATTCCAGATAACTTGACCTTTGCCATTTAAATTATTTCATAAAAGAAAGACATTATTTCTTAAAAGAAATACTAGGTTACTATTAGTAGCCTAGTATTTCTTATATTACTGTATAATGTAATCCTCGTAACTACTAATTCATTGTGCAATTTATATGAATGTTTGTAATAAATAAGAGAAAATTATATTTTTATTCATTTAGAAGCGACGGGTTCGTTTCAAAGAAGGACGGGTATATTGTTGGACAAGCCGTCCTCGGGGACGGGTAAAATTTCTGACTTTTTTCGAGCCCTGTTTTAAGGGTAAGAAATCCGTCGGAAAAAAATGATATGTTTATTGAGAAAAAGTACTTTTTTGTGTGTGATATCGTAATTTAAAATATCATCTGCACTTAACATATTTGAGATCACCCCTTCGATGCCATTAAGAGTTAATCTTAGAGACTATCATTAGTTTAAAATTTATTCAAGAGCTCTTCATCACTTCACGAAACACAAACGAAAATTTAAAGCGTTTTTTTTTCCTTCATAGTTTTAGAAGGAGGCAAACTTCTTGGTCAAAATTTTTTCTTCTGAGTTGTTCCCCTTTTCTTGGTTCTAATTTACGCTCAGGTGTAAATCAAAATTTTTGTGTGTGTGTGTGTATCACATTCTGTATTACTCGATATGAAAACAATAAAAATAAATTGCTGTCAAATAATAAACATTTTATTGTGTATTACTGATATAGTTAAGTGAGTCAATATTAGTCCAGACTCACAACTGACCTTGGATGACGCGAGTAGAAAGTAGAAAACAAAATTATGTCGAATATATATTGATAAACAAGCAGTTAAAAGTTTCCCAACTCTTTCTTTATATGTATAACATCATCAAATGAAACAAAATGTTAAAATTTCGCTTTCATTTTCTTTGTGAAAAATCAAAATGAATGAAATGTTTTGGTAAACACAAATACAATATTAGCACAACTGATTTTCAAAATTTATATTTTTGAAACCATTACACACGAAGAAGAATGGTTTCTGCCCGTTTTTCGGAAAATGAGCATTTTTCACGATTAGATCTCCATCTCATGCAATTTGAGGATTACTACATTATGAGAAATCAATAACCGGAAACATCGGCTCACCTGAGAGTTGTTACACAGTGAAGTTAGGCCATTTTGCGAATAAACAAATTTTGTCCAAGAGCAAAATCTTCTTTTCTCTCCGAATTAGATTTAACCGCTCACTATTCCACTGACGGATACAAGAACCGACGGAAATAAATATGAGAGGAAGTTTGAATTATGACCGCAGACGATCTCTCAAATTCAGACTCGCCGGTGTTGTCAAGTTCCTTCGTTCAAAGGGGGGATGAAATATTTCAATTCTACTCAATTTTATTTTTTCTTCCGCTTGTACTTCGTTCTTCAAAAAATAAATTATCGCATCAAGACTGGATAGTTTTCGTTCGCTTTCTAAATTTTTTCTTTGGCGTTCAAATGAGCGTAACACATTTAATGGTAATGAACTTTCAACAAGGGGATACAAAATTACACCACACATCTCAGATGTAACTCCTAGTGAGTTTAATGCTCTCAATTGAGTTGACAGT
>NC_092211.1:88044160-88053418 GCF_043381705.1 Parasteatoda tepidariorum
GCAAAAAGAAATGATCCAATATTAGTTAGAGCTAGTAAGGCCAAACGCTCCGTTCTTGAAGTAAAAGTGCGAGCTTTGCGCCAAAGTGACGTTACTAGAGTGACGTCGGAGGATCGGCGCGGCAAGAGATACTTCAAAGGAGTGAACCAGCCCTTCTATTCTCTTTAGCCCTGACCTCAGTCAGTTGTTTCCTTAACTCTTTAAAATCTTTATACGAAAGATTTCGTAATCGTTATCGAATTTATATCGAATTTTTAATAAATTTTATCAAATGTATATCAAATTGATATCGAATTTATATAGAATTGTTATCAAATTTTATTGAACTGTCTTAGAATTTAGATTGAATCGTTATCTAATCTTTATCGAAATTATAGCGCATCGTAATGAAATATATCGAATCGTTATAACATTTTATAAAATTTATATCGAATTTTATCGAACTTGTGTCAAATCGTAATCGAATTCTTATTAAATCGTTATAGAATTTTTTATTGAATTTAGATTGGATTTCATTTAATTTAACAGCGTCTCACTTCATTAACGATCGTAGGCAACTGATTTATATTGGATCTAAGGTTATCACATTTCACCATTTGTGCTTTATAATCTAACTCAAAAAACAAGGGTACTCCTGGATGAAGCATTGGAGGACTTTTGGGGGAACTAGCTCGTGTTAAGAAGAAAACCTGCCACTGTTAGCCTGAAGGCAAGGAGAGTCTACCAGTGAGAATATTTTACGTCTGCACTGTCGTTGGTTGCAGTTAAGAAAACTTCGAATCGACTGTGTTTCCTCATTGGTCATTCTATTTCTTCAGCTATCCATCCTGGGGGATTCTTCTAAACTGATAACATCAAACTTGATATTGGTGCTATAAATAACAAACAAAAAAAATCTGTTTTATTTATTTATTTATTTATTTTCGATATGACAGACATTTTTCGAAATGTTTCTATGTTAATCAATTTTTATTTCATTTTCATTTTGCAGTTACAACCCCATCTGTTGACTAGAATTCAAAGCCCTACTAGTGAAAAGTCTTTTTTTCTCGTTTTTTTTTTCCAAAGGACCCAAACTTGGAAATAAAATTTTTAAATTTTAAAAAGGTGTCTATTTCTCGTTCAAAGAGTGAGCTTCAAGGGATTTAGTTGGATGGTGTTAATAAATGGAATTTTGCAAAATACTTCAGATATGTTTTTTTAGATTTTTAATCAGATTCTTTTCAGATTTAAGACAATTTGCTTACTTTTTGGACATCCTATACAATTTTAGTAAATTGTAATCAGTGTATGTTTTTACAGTATTTTAAACTTATTTTTAAGCATCAAGTTTTAAAGTATGTGTGAAATTGGCCAAATGGTTGAGACAATGTTTTCCACATTGTTGCTAACCGTACCCACCGTACTTAGACTGCTATAAGTATGAACCCATAAAAAATTTAAGTACATTTTTGAGAGAAAGCACTTTCATGCGTTAAATTATAGTCATTTCTTACCATTATTAACGTCTATAGAACTAGTTACGAAATAAGACGCTAAAACGTTCTTTCTCCAAATAATTTCTGCCCCTCAAAGGTATCTGGGGAAAATGTTCCCAATAATTTGGTCAAAAGAGCCGTAAAAAAATAGTAATTTTACTTTTTTCATATTTCACCACATCTCATAAATTTTTAAAGTGAGTCGAAAAAGTTTTAAAAACAATTATACAGTTTGTTTATCTAAAGATAATTCGAGAAAGAATAAAATAATTTTTAAAAATTATATATTTTTTGTTATTTTATTTATAAATGGTCAAATAAAATTTCAATTGTAAGTCATGCTAATTTTTGAATCATTTTAAAGAATGCAATTTTATTTTGCAAAATGCAAAATTTGAACAAAATCGGTCTTTTTTGAAAGTTCATTTTTCCGCTACTATTAGACTAATTTTGTTCAAATTTTGTATTTTACCGTATAAAATTACATTCTTTAAAAAATTTGAATTTTAAAGTATAGAATTTTTTAAATCACTTTGAAGAATGTAATTTCTCATGGCAAAATTCACACTTTGAGCAAAATCGGTTAAATAGTTAATGAGAAATTGAATTTTAAAAAAACTGCTACCTTAAAAAATTTTCGAGATATGGTAAAATACGTTAAAGGTAAAATTGAAAATAAGGGGTCCAAACTTTTGACCGCTCTTCTAACTATTTGAACCCTATTTTCCTTAACTATTTTTAAGGTCAGAAATCCAAATCGGTCGAAACCAAGGTTATGTTTCAGAAAAAGTACGATTTTGTGTCTGATTTCGTAACTTAAAATACCATATACACTAATTAGCATATTTGAGACTACCACCCCTCCAAACCATTCAGATTTAGTCCTTGTATGTGAAGATACGAACATTAGATCAAAAGTCATTCTGAGAAGTTATTTTTTGTTTCTTTTTGCGCACTATACAATAATCACTTTCAGGAACATTAAAGTACGAGTAAAATATTTTTTAATACACCAGTTGTGCAAATACTATTAGTTCCGTTGCCTTTTTTTATGGAATTCAAACTGTAGAATTTTTTAGCTCTCTTGTAGAGCATTTCTTAGCTTTTTTCAAATTCCACAGAAATGTTTAGATTTAGTTTGAGGTATATCACACCTTTTGGTGATCTATTTAAATCTATAAGGGGTAAGTTTTTTCAGAATAAATAAAATAAAATTATGAATTAGAAGTAATGAATAAGAATAAAATTAGAATTAATGAATTAGAATAAAAGTTATGAAATAAAATTAATGATTCCGAATAAATATTATGAAATTGAATAAATAAATTTGAATAAAAATTATAAACTAGAACTAAATTAGAAGTAATATTATGATTTAGAATTAGTAATCAGAAATAAATATTCTAATTCCTATAAAACAAACAGTATACAATTTTGTTTCATATACATTTTTATTTAATAATGCTGCTATTCGTATAAACTATTTTTGACATGGATGCAGATCTTTCATGGAATGCTCCTACTTTTCTAGGTGATTATATTTGAGTATTACAATTCTAGTAATAATTTCAGATGATTTCTAGCAGTTTTTGGCAAACTTTGCATTAGCTACTTTCGCAAATAATTTCCCGGAGTATATCATCTTTTACTATCTTAAATTATATTCCTTAAATCAACTGTTTCTCTTGACCAGGAAATAACACTCTTTGAAAAATAAATTAAGTTATAACTAATCATTTCCATACTCATGGATTTTGAAATTAAAATTTTATCTCTATTGTAGATAGAATCAATGATGATCTCTTTAAGTATCATTAAGTCTTTATTTACGCTTAATTTCAAAACAACATGAGAGCGAGCGCAAGGACGCAAACAGTTTATTTTATTTAATAACGGGCGTTCCACAGCCTACTCATTTTTTTTTTTTTTTTTTTTTTTTTTTTTTTTTTTTTTTGGTTTAAAACTATCGAAGTTTAGCTCCTTGTAATTTTAACCCAATCTTGAGGACAAGGAAACACTTTGATTAAGCATTGGGACAAACTAGCCTTCTTGGAGGACTGTTTGGTGGAACTAACCCTCAGTTGCGTTGCATAAAGAGGCAAACCACGTAAACTTCCGCGAGTAGCACGATGGCATTATTCGCCTACCACTGAGTTTATTTTAACTATAATCAGTGCGAGTGATAGAGATCAGAATTCAGATCGACCAGCCATAGCTTAAATTTGAACCTAAGTCAGCTGAGGTGAGCGCGCCAACCCTTGAATCACTGTGACTGACAGAAACAGGTAAACTGATACAGTTATGAGCCGTTTTTAAGTAATAATCTAAAAGCTTTCTCATCCAAAAAATCATCCTTCCTTCTCAGATTATTAAAGGACCTTTCTCTGTCAGTCTGATGGCTGAGGGATCAACGGTGATTCATTGTGCGACGGGAAATTGCTCCGTTCCCTGTGGCATGCTGTAAAAGTGACAACGGCGGAAACAACCCCAAGAATCCTGTCAAAAGAGGCATTTCTATTCAATAGAAGACAAAAGACAGTAACATTTTAAAAACCATTATTTTTATCATAAAGTCAACTTTTAATGAAGAATAAAATATTATTTTTAATCAAATTTAAAGACGAAGGTTTACAATATTAAAATTTAAATGCTGTTTACATTTAAAAAACTGGAAAAAAATTGTCTTAAAAATCTATTTTTTTAACAAGTATTTTTTTCTTTTTGCCTTCTCCAGAGCGTTATGCATATTTTCTTACTTTTTTCCCTAGAGTATCTAATCAAAGTGTTTTCGCCAGGCATCCATGCATTCCTTTTCGCCTCTGTCCATCTGTAACGCTTTTGGTCTAGTTTACGGATAAAGAGTTGATAGAAAAAATGGAAAAACTTTTCTTCATTTTCACTCAATTTGGTTAAAAAAAAGACAAGAAGTTTCGTATGTGGTAAAACTTATTTCGACAAAAATTTATAATGCAGTGACAAAAATATTTGTCAATAGAATATTATGACACTGATTTAGATTATAACTTATCACAAGCCGAACTAATTCCATTTGAACACTTCTGATTCTATATATTAAAGAACTATTTTTTTTTAAAAAAAAACAAGAAAAAGAACAGAATTTTTCGGAAAATCGCTATTAATAAAGGAAATGTTATCTTTTTATTCGTAAATTCAAAAGATAAGTATCTTTAAGTTGAAAAGCTGCAAGTTAAGTTGCTAGTAAGTTAGTTTAAGTTGAAAATTTAAGTTGTAAGGTGGAAAGTAAATTAAGAAGATGTGCAAATGTATCATTTGCAATAATTTCATGTTCATAAATATTTACTATCCAGTAATAAGAGACTTCCGATGTATGTGTGCGTGTAGGATATTGATATCAAGCTATTTTTTTATAATACTTTTGCACAATTTCATTATCTTTAACAATTATGATTTCATAATTTTTTTATTCTCCTTTTATTTTATAACATGAAAAGTAAATTCAACTAAAATATTCGTAATTTTTATCGAAAATGTAAGAATACTAAAATTTGCAGTTTGCATTTACTTTATGTTAATGTAAAACATTTTTTAGTTATTCATTTTCAGTTTATGCATGCATTAAAATCAAATTAAGAACTCTACTAGATGCCGTTACAGTCCTGCGAATTCAACTGTCTGGCATAAAAAAACAATTTTAAGACTAATATTGATAAAACGACTTATTAAAAAAAGTTTCCTTTTTCATTCATTCATCAAATATTTTTAAAATAATTAATAAAATTTTGATCATTACACAATTCCAAAATAATTAAGAGTCTTCCATTAATTAATGTATTCAAAATTGCTGATGAAATTTATCAATTACATCTTGGGGTTCTGCCAAAAGTGCTCTATCATTTAGGGTTCCACAAGTCAAAAAAAATTGGAACCGCTGCTCTAGATCATTGTTTCAACAGCTGAATCGCTGATTAAAATTTATATTAGAATTAGAGGACTAAGCAAGCTGTTCTCAACCGCTCACCAACCCCAGTGATTGCTTCGCAATAATTGTCGTTCATTTGCAGAAAACAGTTTTTCTACTAAAGTTATTCACTTTCATGTATATACTAAAAGCAATTCTGTTTGATTACGCTTGTGCTTCCACTACCTATGTCCAAATATTATTATCTTTTAGTATAATAAATATTTGGATTTATTGGTAAACAGGGGTAATTTCTTTAAGTAATCATTTCTTAAAATAACATTTATATTGTTATAAATGTTGTTCAAGCAAATGATCGATGAGTTTTCAAACAAATTTCGTAAATCACATAATTTAATCACGAAAGTATAAAATCACATTATTTAATATTTTCGCTTACCAAATAGGATATATTAAATACAATTTGTGCATGCATCCCATTGTGCATAAAACTGATCGTTTAGTTCAAATTCATTTAACAGATCTCTTTAACTGTTATTTATAACAGTGTATTGATGTAGTTTTCACTAAAAGTAATATTTGTAAAAAGGTTAATGAGATTAGACCACCTTTCTAAATAACTTTATCTTAAAATGTAGAGTAGAATTAAATTGCAATAATAAAAAAAAACTATTTTCTTAGTTTTAAACTCGTGAATTAAAAGCTTAGTAATAACAGTAAGTAATACTAATACAATACAGTGAAACCTCATCTTACAGACACTCCTAAAAAACGGACTACTCTCATATTTTTTATTTTCCTTGATTCTTCTATAAATATGCACCTTTACCGCAATGCGGACACTCCCATAACCGGACAGTCTGAACCGTTATTTTTTATCTCTTCCAACGGGATACCAATTTTTCTAAATTTTGAAACCAAAAATTATTCCTGCTTTAAATTCTAAGAAGAAAAAAAAAGGAATGTATCACAAACGGGTTGGTCGCTATGGCCTCCGGCCACGCACCAACCAACCAAAATCACCATAGTGATATTTTTCCTCTACTTGTTGCTGAGGGTGGCAACGGGTGAGTGAGATGGAGGGGGCATGTGTTTTAAAAATGTAACCAAGTAGTGTGTTTTTTAGAAGGGAGAAACTATCTCCTATAATTGTACGATGTATAAATTGTGTTTTAACATTTTTAATAAAGTCTTATAACTGAAGCTTTTAAAAAGTGTTATAAATGTAAATTGTTTGCCTTATCCATCACTAAAATATTGTTCAAGGCAGAAGAATTAATCATTCTATTATCACCTTCCTCTATCCTAGCAATGAAAGGAGAAAAAATAATACTACTCACATGAAATATTTCAGACAGTGGCATCTCTTGATCTGGAAGGTACTGGTTATGCGACCCCCCCCCCACAAGCTGAAATGACCCTTTAATGGCTTTTAACTCCCCCACATAAAATTTCTTTCTACTTCTAATCAATTTGAAGACTGTTTTTAACACAGCTAGGTGAAAAATAAAAATAATAAAAAACAAGAAAACAGAAATCTAACATTATGGCGTTTATATAAAGGGAACATTTTTTCAGACATTTGACTGATGATCAATTTTGAATTAAACAACTTCGCGTCATGCCGTGCAGTTATGCACTGCTGCTTTATTTTTTTTCTCTGCATAGTGGAGGTTTATCTTTAAGGAAGTATTATCAAGTGATGGGAAGGTGATTGGGGGGTAAAGTTAATAATTAAACTGATTGAGCAATTGACATAGGATTCAAAGCGCCTATTCGGTATTGACTAACTTCATTTTCTGTGTCACTAAGTGAAACATATTCATTTCTCTGTAGCTACATCTTAAACCAGGGATGGGCAAACGTTTTTGGCCGAGGACCAAAAGTTGAAAAAAGAGATTAATGGGCCAAGTGAAAACTTTTGAAATTAAAAGAAACGATACACAATTTTTAATTTAAATATTTAATGAGATGAATGAAATTGCGATATCATTTTTAAAAGTTCCTTATATGGAGGTTCGATGTACTTATTTTAAGGAAGGAGGAAAATTGTTTGTCAGTTAGTCTACTTCTGAAATGATTTTTTCTAAGATTCATAGTTGAAAACACTTGTTCACATATATAAGATGAAGTAAACATAGAACTGATATTCTGGGCATGATATATTAAAATTGGGAAACTAGCTTTTGGTAATGATTTGCAAAACTCAATCAGTACTTTATTAAAAAAAAAAAAAACTAGCTTTTAACAAAGCAGACAAGTATGTATAATGTATATTGTTTATATTTGCCACGGATCGGCAAATTAAAATTCTATCCGCGGGCTGGATAAAACGGCCGTTGTTTGCCCATCCCTGTCTTAAACTATCTTTCATTTTCATCACATTTTTTAATTTATTATTTTTGTATTTAAAAAGTAATTTTTTTAAAGTTTAAATAAATATCGTTGTGAATAGCTGTTGTTGATTATTTAAATATATTTCAATATCATTGCAATTATTCTAGAAACAATTTATGGCGTTAAACATATAGTTATTAGTTTACCTTTTTCCATAAACGGACAACTGTCATAGAGGACAATTTTTTCACCCCAAGAGTGTTCGTTCAACAGAGCTTTCACTGTAACCGTAATGCCAGTAGTGCCTACTTCCAAAATAAATTAAGGATCGTTGGAATAAAGCAAATAGTGTAAAGATTCGCTTTGTTACTTTTCTCCTAAGCGAATTCTTCATTATATTTGCTTTTTATTACAGAGCTTATTTTTTATAACGATTATTTACGATTTCCCTAAATGAATAACTTCCTTTTTTTCCATTAATTTTACTTTTTAAAACAAACGTTATTCTTTTTAAATACAACTTATTAATATCAACATTAACTAAGCATCATTAGTGTGAATAATATTATGGCAATTCTTCATGCTCCTCTTAAATGAATTAATACCATTTCCCCATAAATTTTGCTTTCTAGCACATACCTTTTTTTGCTTTTATCATTGGTTTTAAATTATTTATTTTTTTAGAAACATATTTTAAACACCTAACATTAAACAAAATAAACATGTGATTTTAAAAAACTTGTGAAATAATTTGGCGTCATAGCATACTTCCAGCTTAAGTTTATCCGACATGGTAAGTCTCGGTAATAGACTCCTAATTTTTAGCACTTGAAACATGTTGACTTTTATTGCTATCTTTATGTTTTTGCAGTAAATAAAGTTTACACATCATTATGTATAATGAATGACGGATTTTTAGATAACGTATACATTTCAAAATTGGATCATTTTCAGATACAAAATTTAATTTAAAAATATAATTTTCATGTCATTTATTATTTTTATTGTATACCTTTTATGTGATTTCAATATACGCTAAAATAAACTATTACACTAATAGTGTAACAATCAAAAAGTGTATTATACTTTCCATTTTTAGTTGAAAGAAAGAGTTTTGGGGGAGGACGAAATTATTCAGACCAAAAAAGAAACTATAGAACGAGGAACATCACAGAAGCCGATATTCCTAAAATAGCAGAAATCCGAAAAACACTGAAACTTCACGATTGCAAACCCAGTCTTTATTCCTTCTATGAACTGGATCCGGAAGCGATTATTGTAGCTGAAGATCGTGATGGTAAAAAGTGTTTAACCTCACGAATTAAATAATAAAATGAAAATTGTGAATCTAATTCCAATTTCTTTCCAGGTAACATTATTGGAACACATTCTATGTTAAATTTCGCAAATGGATTGTATATATCCGGACTGACGTATGTTCACCAAGACTACAGAAAAAGCAATCTTGCACTTGAAGTAAGAGCAATACAACAACAGCAATTCATATATATATATTGTGCATGAAACTGATCGTTTAGTTCA
>NC_092211.1:88054466-88072406 GCF_043381705.1 Parasteatoda tepidariorum
ATATTATATATATATATATATATATATATATATATATATATGGTGCCAGCTCCTGTACACAAGGCTGTAATCTAATCTTAGTCCTCAGATCCGTAAGCTAGAAGTACCGCCTGTCAATGTAAGCCGTAAGCTGATCCCTGTGCACGACGAGGAAGCAGTGCAAAAGCATGCCTACTTACTCTTAAAGCATATGTCTGCCAGGCAGACTCTAATCTGAGATGGGCAAAACCTGGAGTTTCCTTATCGTAGTTTTTATTTTGACAACCTTAGTTCTGGTAAGGGAGACCTTAAAAAATCGTGGTGAGAAAATTCGAGACCACAGATGAACCCTTCACCTCATCAGTAAGTATAGGGAATACCGGGCAATGATACAGAGCAGGGGCACTTAACCTTAAAAAAAAGATCAGTGCTGGTTAAACCGAGCAATGACTCTCACATCCCCTGATAAATAAGATTATTAAAAAAATGCACTTAGATTATTATTGTCAGATGATTATGTTTGATGTTGCATTTGGTGAAAAATTATTTTGGTGAAAGACATCACCTTTTAATGAAGGAGTACCTATTAGAAAACTTAAAGAGAAGAAAAAATGTGCCCGCGTAAACAAACAAAAAACCATTAAATTTCAAACGATGAGATTTAAAAAAATATATATCAAATTCAATCAAATAACGGCCGGAATACGCAGTAGAGAAATAATTTTTAATGTCGTGCGATAGAAAGATCACCTTAAGTGACAAATATATAATTCGCATTAAGATAATTTCCTTAATTGTAAATATCATTATTATTATTTCTTTAATTGTAATAATATTTCGAACAGTTTCATTCATTGCCTTGCATATCGAAGAGAGAGAGAGAGAGAGAGAGCGAGTCAGCAGTTCTTAAAGTTATTGATCCGTGGTCGGAAGTAGCGAGCTAAAACTACTGCGGAACTACTGTAAACTACTCTTTTTCTCGTTGTTTGTAGAGTGTAGTGCTCTACTTTTTAAAAGAAGTAGTGTAGTGAATGTAAAAGAAGTAGTGTAGTGTCTCAAAAAAAAAAAATAGTAGTTTGTCGCGATGTCTGGCAACTACTTTCAGCGTTTGTTAAATCAAGTAACATAGTGAGAGAAAATATCGAATCTGATTGGTGCATATTCTTCGCGGGTCCGTCAACGTACGCAATGAAATAAGAATGCCACTGCGGCCGAGTGTTAATAAAATCTACATCTGAAGCTCGGGAAA
Organism: Parasteatoda tepidariorum; assembly: GCF_043381705.1. NCBI lineage: Eukaryota > Metazoa > Arthropoda > Arachnida > Araneae > Theridiidae > Parasteatoda > Parasteatoda tepidariorum. The sequence goes on from NC_092211.1 coordinate 88,055,695, forward strand.
TTCGTTGCGAATTCGGTCGAGTTGTTCCTGAGAAATTGAACTTTAATTTTTCTGAGTTTCTCATAATTCGATTTCACAGGATTCAACTATAAAGTACATTTTTGTGTCTGATTTCGGAATTTAAAATATCGTCTGCATTCATTAATTAGCATATTGGCATTCACCCCCTCAAACCATTAAGATAGATACACAAAAAGTGAAAATCCGATCAACATATTACNATTTCGAAAGTCGTTTGAAGTCGCTACATTTAAAAAAAAAAAGTAGTTATAGTTATCTACAATTGTAATAAAGTAGTTGCAGTTAACTAAAAAGAAAATGTATAGTTCCTCCTACCATTGTTATTGATGATTGATTTCATCAACTGTGTTGATTGTTTGATTATAGTAACTTGTTTTTTTAGAAAAGGAAAACTTACAAAATTAACATTATGTTAATTTAAGCATATAAAAACGTTGCTGGTACGTACTAAAGTAATATCTTATTTAAATATTAACGAGACCCTAGTAGGTTATGTGTCGATTTCCTAGATAATTTAAGAAATATATAAAATAGCGCTTTAACGGATCAGCCTAATGAATCGGCACTTTAATTAAATAAAATGTAGAATAACTGATTTCTGCACTTTAATACATTGTATACACAAAATCAAGCTTATTTTATGAAATTGTATTCATTTTACATCTGATTCCTTCCTGATATTAAGCATTTTGTTTACATGTATGCATTTTCGTGTCTTCAGATGATTCGTAAAGAAGCAGTACGACACAGACTCGAAAACAGGCTGCTCACCACATTCACCTTCGAAGGATGGGCAAAAAATTCAGAATATATTGTAGGATTTCAACTCGACACCGGTTTCACTATTAAGAGATTCATTTCAACACAAAACCTAGACACCAATCTTCTCTCTCACGATCTACCCGAAGACGTTTCAATTCACCGATTTGACGAAAAGCTCTTGGAACTTGTGTATGACTATGATTTGCAAGTAGCTGGTTATGAGAGACGGGCCTTTCTGGATTTGAGTTTCAAAGAACAGAACAGTAAAATCTTGATTGCATTGAGGAAGGGTCGATGTGTTGGATATGGTGGCATCAAGTTAACCTGTCCTGGTGCTAAGCGAATCGGACCACTCTACGCAGATGATTCCAAGATTGCTGAAGCGTTGCTGAAATCACTACTCAAGGGATTTGAAGAAGGAAAAGGAGTTGTCATAGTAATTCCTACTCCTAATTTAGAAGCTCAAACATTAGTAAGCAAATTAAATATGCCATTCAAAGACGGATTTTATCAACTTATCGAAAAAGGTTTTCCGCAAGGAGATGTGAGAAAAGCATACGCACTATTTGATTTGAATGGCACATCCATATGAAAATATATTTATACAACTCATAAAAATGCAGAAAATTATAATTATTAACTAGAAAAAAACGCGTTGCTTATTTTTTGCATTAATTACAAAATAAATCAAGTTTTCAATTGTGTTGTTGTAAATGTTTGAAGTCAAATTCTCTTAATTTCTTTAATTTCATTAAAACACTTTTCATCTCCTTCAATTTTATTAAAACATTATCACATATGTGCAATTTCACGATAATGTAAGCATCAGAACAAGTTACTTTATATATGTTGGTCCATTATGAATCATTCCGAATTTCCATTCATTCCTGATTATTCCAACAATTGATTTCCACAGTTTCATGAGGGAAATTCTTGAGGGTCCAACATGATTAAACCATCAAAACAAGTTGTTATTCTTATGTTGGACCATCACATAGTGGGCCAGCATCCAAGGTTTCGTGGCCAAAATTAGTATTTCGATAAAATTTGTTTCAAAATTTGTATTTAGGGGTTTTAATGTGCAGGTTAATTGAATTCATAGTTGAAATTTTGAAATACACTAAAAATACCCGAAAAACAAACAAAAGGGAGGCTGAAATATGGCGAGCAAAAATAAAAAAAAATATTGAACCTTTAAATAATTAAATATAGCAGTGGAAATATAATAATTTTCGTAATTTTATATTGAAAATGAAAAGCATATTATATTTTCGAATAATATCTATAATAACAATGGCTTAAAAGAATTAATTTTTTATTAATATATAAAAAATATAACTCAAAATTAGTAAAACAATGTTCGGTCATAAAAATTAAGCAACATAATCAAGAAATTACTTATTCATTGATTGTTTAACATAAGAAATGAAATATTTCACTGTTTTTGCTATCAAAAATATAAAAAAATGTGATTATAATGCGATATTTAAGTAACCAACATTCAACCTCCGTCATCTTCGTCTTCAGAAGCTGTTAACTCCATATTATCTGTCCAATTTTCTACTCCATCTTTATCTAGCAATTCTGTATCGCAATTTTTTTGTGGAATTTTAGGCAAATCCAATACAGCTATCACCTCAGGAGAAAAATTTTCTTTCTTTTGCTTTGAAACTCGCTCCTGCAAATCCATACTCGATAAAATGGGGTCTGAACAATCCATTGCACGATTAAAAATATCTTGTAGTGTTGCACGACGACTACATTGTCTACTATGATGTGCTCTAAAACTTTTGTAGTTTTTATTATTTCCCTCTGAGGCTTCTTCTGCTAATACACCTATTGGCAATGTACATGATTGAATGACTTCACTACTGTGAATCAAAGTTTTGTGCAATGTAGCTGACATTGGAAACCATAGATATAAAAAAACATAAAGCTTAGCAGTTGCTAAACAATATCGTTCAAAGGAATCTGGATTAATGGNTAGTTTTTATTATTTCCCTCTGAGGCTTCTTCTGCTAATACACCTATTGGCAATGTACATGATCGAATGACTTCACTACTGTGAATCAAAGTTTTGTGCAATGTAGCTGACATTGGAAACCATGGATATAAAAAAAAACATAAAGCTTAGCAGTTGCTAAACAATATCGTTCAAAGGAATCTGGATTAATGGGTAAATGACGAGATAGAGACACTAAAATGTTTTTCAAATGGCACAATAATTTCTTATCGATATCGAGACAAGCAGCAAGTTTTCAGGATCTTGAAATGCTCTGCGAGCGGTATTGCCATCGTTTGTGTTCCCAAAACCACCAACTTTGGGTTTGTCGACTTTCAAGCCCAGATTTTCCCACAGAATTCGCTGGATATCTATCTTCCTCTGTGCAAATAACTTTTTATCAACACCAGATCTGACTTGCCATTTTTTAAATTGAATGTGGTAGGAGATGTGAAAGCAACACTCGAATATTCTGATCCAAGCATGTAGAGGACTTAATCCATGTTGCAATGATGATGAACTCGTAGAAAACTTGTCAGTATTAATGTTGGATAGATCATTAAAATATTTTGGGGTAGCATGACAAAACGGACAAGATTGCACAGATTTTGGGTTTGTTATTATATTCAAGACCTTGCCATCAATCAAAGTTAAATATAATTTAAGATGCACANGTTACAGCTTCTGTTGGCCTAAAGTGACCTGGAGCACCAAAGGTAGAAGACTGATTTAGCTCCATAGATTCACCTGCTAGCATTAGCTGGGCATAATGGAATGGCCTTCACGCCTAGGGTGGCCCTACCAGGAGCTACGCTCCCGACGTACTTCGCCCATTCCGCCCATTGGCACCCCCTCGCCACGGTGAGGCAGCTAGCAGGATTTGAGGGGGACGACAAAATCTTGTGGATTGAGGTGTTCCATTATACCATAATATCTCACCATTTTGGTTTGATAGTTGAAGAGTAATTAAAGTAGTTACGAATAAGTGCTCATCATCTAAGTGATCAATTTCCTCTTTATGTAATTGCTTGTATGAAGAATATCCACTACTTCCGTCAAAACCCCATGAGCAAAATAATAAAACTTCTGTTTCGGCTGTATTTGCTGTTTTCATGAGTTGAAGAATCACTTCTGACTGATAACTACAAATTCTGCTTACGGTGTGGTTTAATAAACCTTGAAGTGATACTTCTGCAACTGTCTCAGTTATAATGATTGAGCTTGATGGTGGTCTACAAATAGTTTTAGTTTCCCTGACAATATTATAAGCAGGCCAAATATCAGCCCCACTTTTTATGCTGGCTAATCTCATATTTGTATACTGAGCTTTAGAAAGTGAATTGTTTAATAAAAAAAGTAAAGCTTCTTCAGGTGTTTTTTTTTACTATTAAATTCCTGGGATCATCAAACATTTTCCTTGTTTTTGCAGACTGTTCTGGATCTTTTACAATTTTGTCTACAAATTTCACCATACCTTTATCTCCCGATTTTTTAGCAGCGTAGTGACACACTTGTAATCATTTATTTGGATCATTTTTAAGTTCTAAACTTACTGTAGCAATTTCTCGCCTCTTCGATCGTTCCGATTTTTCATAAAATTCGAGACTTGGTCTTCCTGGACGTTTTTTCTCGGCAGAAGTAGACGTTAAATCTTTAATCTTGATTCTCAAGCTTCCAACTTTAAAAGCAGATTGCAACCAATTCGGATTTTGTTTGAGAAATCTGTCTTTCATCCGACTTGATGCATCCCATTTTTGTTTGAATTTGCATAACAATGTATTCACAGACTTCGTTAATCTACTTAAGTCATCAGACTCTACCATCTTTATATCTACATTTCTTTTTTCCATAAGATAGTTCAATACTAAATTTGTGCATTGTGACGCATAACTGAATCTTCCGTGGACTAAATCAACCAATTATTGTTTTAAAATTATAACCTCAAAGTCCGAGTTCATGTTTGTTTAGATCTACCAATGGAAATATTGCATCATTTCTATGCATTTCACCTGTAACTCACCTGTGAAACGTATTTATTCAATACATTTATATACGATAAATTATAAATGATGCTAAATCCAAAAATTAATAATTAAATCCGAAACTTAATGAGTTATTTTCACTATAAACATAACATAGTTCGTTTAGAAGAATCGATATCCTCCATTGCATTATCATAAAATATTAAGGAATTGAAAAACAGCGCCATCTATACAAAAAAAAGTGAAACCATTGTGTAAAACAAATATTTCAGACAGTAGAGGATGCAATTTTTACAATAAATAAACTTCATTTAGAACAATAATAATATTTTATATGAATATCTATACAAAATAACGCGAAAAAATGAAAAAAAGAAAATTTTTGTTTTTCGGTATATTTAGTCCACCTTCGCAATATGGGCAAAATGGGGCAGGTTTTTTCGAAAGAAGAAACACCAAAGAAGACAACAACAAAAAAGTTTAGCTAATTACCTCGTGGAACTTTTTGGAGATAAGTTTCGAAAGTGAGTCAAACATTGTAAAATGTCAAATGATAAAATATAAACTATAAGTTTGTCAAGAGTATTAACTAATTCAACAAATTGAAAAATTGTACTATATTTTCAGACTAATTACTCTGATAAAAATGTAACAGAAAGGTGAAATTTATATATATATATTTCTGAAATATAAATTTAAAAGTTCTATTAAAAAAAATTTTATATATATATTTTTCACTACATTGCACTCTTGTCGGTCCAAAAGGTAAACTAGAATGTTTGGAATGATTATGAATACTTAATTTGGGCGATATTAAAGCTGACTAAACATGTCTTAGTTGAAATTTAATTTTTGACTTTTGGCCAAAATTCAAGGTCTTCTGGCCCACTGTGCATTGGGGTGATGGTTATTCATGTTTGTTCCAACAATAGATTTCCAAGAAATGCTTGATGGTCCTACAATAAATTTCCAAGATAGATGCTACACTGGAAATTCGTGTTAATGCAGAGACAGACCATCAGAACAAGTTACTTTGTATATGTTGGTCCATTATGAATCATTCCGAATTTCCATTCATTCCTGATTATTCCAACAATTGATTTCCACAGTGGCATGAGGGAAATTCTTGAGGGTCCAACATGAATAAACCATCAAAACAAGTTGTTATTCTTACGCTGAACATAAGAATGATAACTACATTGAATAACAATTCCTACATTGGGGTGATGGTCACGTGTTGGTTACCATCAAAAAAATAGGATGGCATATTATGGAATTACTTGATGGCTGCCATCATGATTATGTTGGTCCAACAATGGAAAACCATAAAACATTTTGACTTGAGATGTTTTAGCTTTGTATCTCCTCTTTTTCAACAAAAAAATATCATAAAGCCGTGTATTTGTAGACAGTAGTTCCGTTTCTTATTGAGAACTTGGTGCTATTATACATTTTTTATCAAATTGAGAACCATTTTAGAAAATAAAAATTAAATAACTAATGAAATAAGAGCTAATTTCTCGTCTGCCGAACAGTCACAATTCGTAAATAATAACAAGATAAACTTTTATTGCTAACTTTCTATCGTTTTAGCAATTCTGCAATTGTAATTTGATTTTATTATGTGAAGTGCGTGAAAAACTCTTTGAAAAACTTTTGATGCTATGAATCGGATTTTCACGTATACTAAGACTCAATCTTAATGTTTGAAGGACATTCATTTTAAGTATACTCATTAATTAAAGCAGACGATATTTTTAGTTACGAAATCAGACTTTCTCTGAATGAACAGACATTTCGTTCGATGGATTTGGATTTTTAATGCTCAAAATAGAACGGGGTAGTTGCGATCTGGGAAAGAGGGCCTCAATAGTTTGGTCAGGAAAACGGTCAGAAGTAATGGCCACTCTATTTTAATTGTACTTTTTGCGTATTTTGCCATATTTTTTTTGTGAAATTTTCAAGCGAATTTAAAATTTTTTGGGCACATTAATAAAATTTGTTTATTCAACGATTATTCCACTCAAAAATGATTTTAACCTGTAATTCATGCACTAAATATTTATTTTAAATTTATTATTTAAATATTAAATATTTGCTTAAGACTTATGTAGAGACTTACATTTTTTTTATTTTAAATTTGAATTATAGAATTTAAATTTAAAGAATATAATTTTAACAAAGTAATTTTATAGGGCAATATACAAAGTTTGAATGAAATCAGATAAATTGTTCTTGAGAAATTTAAAGATATATCTTAAAAATTCGATTTCTCTGGAACCATTCAGAAAAAAGCAGGCAAAAAGTAAAATTACCATTAAAAGGGATCGAACCAAGAGGTTAACAACATTATTAGTTATAACAGATACCCCTACACTTAGAAAATTCTTCATTCTTTAGGTTTTCACATGGAGCTTTTAGATCCCTTCCATTTAATTATTCGACAATCTTCCTTTGAAATCTCATTTTAAAGAAAGTTTTCAATTACAAACAATAGATGACGCCACCACAGCTTGTAAAATCTCTCAAGATCAGAAATCACGCTACTTTCAAGTCCCTTTTAATCGTTATCGAACAAAGTGTGCTGTAAATGAGTAATAAAATTTGAACTGAAATTGCGCATGTCTATACGTATTATTACGGAACGTCGAATAAAAAAATTTTTGTCGCAAAAACGGGAGAAATAAGTAAATTTTGCAGTCAAAAATCAACAGTGCCGTGCAACAATTTATTTTTATATATTTCATGAAATAAACTTTTTTAACTTATAATTCAGGTATTAAATATTTATTTTAAACTTATAATTTAGATATTAAATATTTGTTAAAAATATATCTACAGATTTATTTTTTTTACATTTAAATTTAAATTATATCTTGATTTATTTAAATTTTTGAACTTTCTTAGTTATTTTCGAACATATTATTATACTATAGATTTAAAGAAGTTTTTTTGAAATGCTTCAATGTTTTTATTACGAGATATAGTTTAATACTGCATAAATAATTTCTGTTTGGACGTCCCCCCCCCCTAATCTAAAATCTTATTTTGAATTTGAAACTTTTGTTCAAATTTTAATTTTACAGAATTTTGTAAAATATTTTTGCCAGTATTTAAGTTTTATATTAATAATAATAAACATTTTTTAAACGAAAAATCTATAGTAATACATTATGATTGAAAAAAAAATAATTTCAACGAATTATATTTCATCCTTCAATTAGTTTTCTTTCTTAAACGCTTAAATAAAATTTTAAAATTGTATTATTTGCTAAAGTTTTATTTTCAAAAGCATCTGTACCTACATCGTCAAAATAATACTAATACCAGGAACGCTAAGGGGGTAAAAATGGCAAGAAAATTAAAGGGTTGTAATCAAGTTTGAGAAGATTTTATAATACAAAATCAATTCTATAGTGAAACCCCCACCCAACCAAAAAAAATTTTTTCTCTATTATTCTTATTAAAATATTAAGTTATATCAATTTCTTATCTCGATAAACATTTTATTTTAACTCATCCTTTGAAATGTACGATTCCTTTTTTCAAAGAAGTAAAAAGTGGTAATAGTCGTGTTTTATTAGTAGGAATTTTTTTTTTCTTTTTGAGGGAACAAAATTGTTCAGTCTGTAATGATATATATTTGCATCTGAAGTCAGAACATTTTTAACGGTAAAACCGTAGATAAAAAAAAAAGAAGTATTCTATTCACACATAAAGTTTGTTTACAAAATGCCACTAGATGGCGGCACATTTCAAACAATCCTTTTCCGCTATGAAAATCACTTGAATGATATTTTCCAACGAAGTGGGATAACAATACTCTTAAATAATAAAATAAATATACTTCAAAGAGTGGGGAAAATAAAATTTGTTCTTCAANTTTTTTTTCTCCTCAAAAAAGTGAGGTATTACGCGAGATGAAAAACTTCTAAAGCAGAAGAGAGACGAGAATACTAATACCAGGAACACTAAGGGGGAAAAAATGGCAAGAAAATTGCGGGGTCGTGATCAAATTTGAGAAGATTTTATAATACATAATTAATTCTATAGTGAAAATTCCCCCCCCCCACAAATTTTTTTTTCTCTATTATTCTTATTAAAATGTTAAGTTATATCAATTTCCTATCTAGATAAACATTTTATTTTAACTTATCTGAAACTAGCATCCTTTGAAATGTACGATTCCTTTTTTCAAAGAAGTAAAAAGTGGTAATAGTCATGTTTTATTAGTGGCAGTTTTTCTTCTTCTTTTTTTTCTTGAGAGAGAGAACAAAATTGTTCAGTTTGTCGTAATATATATTTGCATCTGAAGTCAGAGTATTTTTAAAGGTAAAAAAGTAGATAAAAAAAAAGAAGTATTCTATTCACACATAAAGTTTGTTTACAAAATGCCACTAGATGGCGGCACATTTCAAACAATCCTTTTCCGCTATGAAAATCACTTGAATGATATTTTCCAGCAAAATGGGATAACAATACTCTTAAATAATAAAATAAATATACTTCAAAGAGTGGGGAAAATTAAATTTGTTCTTCAATATATTTTCGTTAAAAAAATTTTTTTCCTGTATGAAATATCATTTTAACGAAATCTATTGTTCATTTTAAAAAAAATATATGATTTGTAGTATTAAAATAAATAAATTCAGTTTCAATTTAATAAGTTTATTACATGGCTTAATATTATCTAAAAATGCAAAAAACCAAATTTCAAAATTAAATTAATAAGGTTGTTTCAGAGCAATTACAAAGATGCAATCTGTAATTAAAAATAATTTCAACATGGACGGGGAAAGGGAGGCCTGATTGAGGCCAAATGCAATGCTCAAAATACCACTTCCCGGTACGCGATTTTCCAATCCAGCGGCCTTTAACAACCAGCTCTGTTGTTTCGCGTATTAATAAATAAATAAATAGTAAAAAAAAAAAATTTAAAAAAAAAATACTAATTTTAGAAGAAAACTTGATTTGTTGCTTTTTTTAAAGTTCAGGTAAGACATTTATTACCGTCCTTGAACTGAGATCCAATTTTGGGTTTACGACTACTAATGTTCAAGTCCATAGTCTTCTAATTTTGAACCCAATCCAGAAGACAAGGGAACTCCTGGATCAAGTATTGGGAGAAATTTGCCTTCGTGGAAGACTTTTTGATGGAACTCATCCGCATTTTCGTTACATGGTGAAGAAAACCACGAAACCTCTCAAGCGGTAACCCATGATCCGTCCACCATATAGGATATTTTAAATCAGCACTGTGGTCAATGCAAACCGGAATTCATATCGACGAGCCATCGGTGGGATTCGAACCCGGGTAATCTTATTAGATGCGCTCAATTCCCTGAGTCATCATAGCTAGGAACACATTTTATATAATTGGGACAAACAACAGCCGAGAGGAGAAAATCTCTAAAAAAGAATCGTTAAAGGCTGCTGAATTCCAAATTATCAATTCTTGCAATAAATTAAAATTATAATACTGTTTTGTTCGCAACAAATTTTACCCTTTCATATTTATCCCATGCCGTTATTTTCTTCCAAGATATTTGACAACCGATCCTAAATTGAAATCACTTTTTAAAAAAAAAAAAAAAAAAAAAAAAAAAAAAAAAAAAAAAAAAAGTTATTCCTGAGAATTATTCTGTTGTAATTAATTTTTAAATTTATATTTTTTTTTGGACAAAACACGTGATTTCAGAAAACCTAATACATAAATCGTAATGGACCAATCAACATAAAGGGAAACAATATGAATTAATAAATATTTATTACATATCTAGAAAATTTCCGTAAAACTAACCGCTTTGTACATAACGATTTCTTATTCAAAAAGGCTAAGAAAAAGGGGTGAGGCCGCAAAGGAAATGTTTCAAAATCACTTAAGTAAAAAGCCGCTTTTGTCAAGTGCTTCCTTCCTCGACAGAAACAGAGACACTCACGATTATTGACATTTAATTTCACGCTTTTAAAACATCTTTAAAAGTACTCTTTTGGTCCGTGAAAATGCAATAAAAGGTTTCAAACAAAAGTTTCAACAGAAACAGAGGTTTCGTCTGCGTTTTCTTCTCTTTTAGAATAATGCTACAAATTGAGAAGAAAAAAAATACTATTACCGGATTTAAGTAGGTCAGCTTGTTAAGAAACGAAACATTTTTAATGACCGAGGAATAATATATATATTATACTTCTTTAAACAAAGATTTAATTAAAAAAAACATATATAATTAAGAGTTAATGCAAATATTTTAAACTTTACGTACCGAATGGAGAGGTTACTTTGAGACGTTTTTTTTTAAAAAAATTGAGAATGAAACGTAGAATTCTGANATTCAATATATATATAGTGAGAGAGAGAAACATTATTTTAGATGATAGATAACCTTCTTAACGAATACGGATTCAAATAATTCTAAAATTTCTTTAATAAAACATCTATTTTTGAATAATTTTATGGGAAAATTAAAGAAAATCTGTAAAAAAGTACTGAATTTTTAATTGTTAGGAGTAAACAGTTGTAGCAATTTTTTATTATTAACAATATCATCATAATTATAATTATTAAATCTATTGGTGTTATTAGTTTTATTATTATTACTTATCATCTCGTTTTTATTATTACTTATCATTATAATAAAGCCTTTAATATCAACACGTAAGAAATTAAATTTTATTGGGAGGGGATATCTTTTTCATTCTCTTGGTTTCCCAGAGTATTAAAAAAAAATCAAGTAGTCGGATAATATATTCCTCTTTTATTGCCTCAGTAGAAACTGGCGTAAGAATCCTCTCAGAGTAAAGTTTGCTAATATACCTAACTAAAATCGATGACAACATTTTGGTGTTTCAGTATCAGGTCAGGTAACTGTAATTATCTGAAATTAATTCACTGTTGTTTTGACGTCAGAATAATTATTGTGTAAAGCATGCACAATACATTTTATAAAAATTGTCATTAAGTCACTACAAAAAGTTTTTTTTTCCTTGCAAAGTCTGTTTACATATTTAAAGTGTGCTACATTTAGGAGAAGTTCATTTGCTTTCATTGATAAACATGTGGAGGCTAAAGTGACAGTTTTTGTACAGACAATCTAGCTGATGTAAATATTAATTAGAGGAAAACGTTAAAGTACCGACAAACTGTTTCATAGGTAGTCTGCAAACAACCCAAATAACCTGCTTATTAACTACAAGGTACTGGTAAAAGTGGAAACAACATCTTTGTTTGTTTCTGTATGCATAAATTAACATATGTCATTTATTTATTTTTCGCTTTTTAAAAAATTCTTAATCATCATCATATGATAATATGCATCGATTATGCATTGTATGATCATCAACCACTTTTATAATATGATACAGGGAATCAGACCGGGATAGACTGGTTGGCAGGGCGATGGACTCACGTTATTGTTAATGGGAGTTCGAATCTTTACGTTCAGCCTTCCTTTCTACATAATGCGATTTACAGAGAAATATTCACGCATGCGTTCTAAACGTCAAATATCTTTACCATTGGAGTAAGAGGCCGAGATAGCCTAGTTGTTAGGGGGCTGGGCCCATGTCCAAGAGGTCGTGTGTTCGATCCCTGTGGGCTGAAGACTTCCCGTGCAGTAAATGGTGACTGGTGCACGTTAAATCTGTCGAGTAACAAAGTCCTCCATGTTTTCATAACAAATTAAACCTCTGGGGGTACTGAATTGGAGATGGATCGTTCTCTGGTTCATGTCAAAATTACGATTTGAGGCTAAATGAATGGGTGCATGAATCGATTCTCCCTATAAACTGGTGTGAGGTATGGGTGTGGCGGAAGTCTAATTCTTGGCCATAGATGGCGCCACTAGAAAACAAGAACAATCTCACCCCCCTCTGATCTTATGGCAGATGACAACAATAACAGTACAAGGAATCGGTTAGTTTAAATTGTTATTTCAATTAAGGACATCAATGTCATTTATTTATTTTCAAAATCTAAAGAAACTAGGCAATAAACTCAATCAAACAATCAATGAATAAATTAACTTTTCCGATACGGAAATCATTAGTATTCACATTTCCCATATAAAATGATGAACAAACTTGATTCCGCACTTACTGGGCTCTGATTTTGCTAAACGGAATTTACGCGATACATAGAAAATAAAATTTTAAAAAATGCCTGTTTCACTTTCATATAAATACCAAAATAATGGTACGCCTTTTTTTAAAAAAAATATTCAGATATTTCTTTCTTTCTTTAGCAGACATTTTCTTTTTTTTCTCCTCAAAAAAGTGAGGTATTACGCGAGATGAAAAACTTCTAAAGCAGAAGAGAGACGAGGACTTTAAACGATGTAAAATACAGAAAGTTCAACCAATATATATAGTCCAATTTAATATCAATAGTTCATTTTATTAGAAATTAAAAAGTTTTTTTTTTAAAAAAATCGAAAAATAAAAAGACAAACAACAACAAGCATGCAAGAATAACGAAAACGCTAAATGTCTACAAGCTTTAATTTGATGCTAAGCCCAGGTATATTATTTATTGTCAAAAGAAAGCAATGCCTAAAATGTAGTCCAAAATAATCATTAAAGCTATATAGATCATTTAAGTATGAAGCAAAATCAATGGGAGGGGGGAGGGGAATACCATAAGGAATTAAAGAATGATTAAATATGATAGTGAAACAAATGAAACTGCCCTCGAAACGTGAAAAGCTATTAACGAATTCTTGAAATTCATTCATTGTTATCAAGGAGCATTCATATCGTTGATGTCGAATGGTTTCTCAATCGTTTCATACTATTGAGAGTATTAATGGCGGTTAATGATGTTCGGATAACTGACATACAACGGCATATTACGAATTCACCCTTTTACAACAAATTTTCCAAAACACCGTCAAAATCTTAAGATTTTTGGCGAAACAGGTTGCGTGTCTTCTATCGATATTTGAAATGCATCAATCGTCAAAGATAAAAATAAAAGAGAGAAGTGCCGAATTCAAGCTTAACTTTAATAACAATTAAACAACAAAATCATGAGCACCATCATACAGGATTCCAGACCTCGAGCATAAGGGAAAGTGGAAAAAACGAAAGATTTCTTTATTGAAATGAGATACATTTGCAGGTTTGTGTGTTCAATTTAGGCTTACAAGCCTTTGTCCGGCAGAAGGAAAGATAGAACAATTTAGAGAAGGACACGAAGAATACATTCAGGCCTGCGGCAAGATTCGAACCTGCAACCTCCACAATTCACACAGCGTTTGGCGGGCAATACTACCCCGAAGCGAAAGATCAAACATTTGCATTAGTATTTATACATATTTTTATTAATTTGAATTTAGTTCAGTTCGTTTTAGTTCTTTGTGTAGAAGCTTACAGGTTCGCCAGGTACACAGGAAATGCGGTACTTGAACCTAGTATGTTGTTGATTCCACTGCAGAAATTTTGGTACTTGAAATTATGTTGACTACACTACAGATTAAAGAATTACAAATTATTAGCTTTCCACCATTATCACAAAAAAGCTATTTTCAGCATTTTTACAGTTTTGTAGCTATGAGTGGCACATGCAATGTAAAATAACCAGCATGAAAAATTAAAGTTTTCCCTCTGATGCTCCTACCTTGTAAATTACGAAATAATTGGACAAGAGGTTCTTACAATCTAAAATAGTCAACAGGCATGAAACATCGCAGTTTTCTTTTTGACTTTTCTGCCTTCTCAATTAAGTCCCGCAGTGAACTGATCGTTAAGACACGGTTCCCAGCAGATCACCGAAGTCAAGCATCACTGGCTACGGTCAGTGTGCGGGTGGGTGCCCACTTGGATCAGTCTGCTTGGGGACCGAGGGTGTGCGGTATTGGTCATCGTTAAACTGTGCTACAGTAAAGTGCTCGACTTCGCTTGCAGGTCGTCGGGCTACCGAAGCGGGGGTGCCATCCCCTCCGCAGAGGATCAAAATTGTGATGGCATGTCTTCGGATCATCCTCCGGGATGTTTCCCAATAGCCCATTGTGCAGCTCTAGTGTGACGTAAATTAACAACAACAACAACTTCTCAATTAAGTAATAATTTGATAACAGTTTAAATTATTCAACCAGAATGAAACAGTGAAGAATATCCATTCCATTAACTCTTTTTTCAAATTCACCAAAAATGTATTAACAATTTAGTGCAAATCAAAGTAATCAATCACCATTAGAAACTGCAGTTTTATATCAGAGTCTCCTGTCATGTAAATTAAGAAATAATGTGTCAACAATTTATGAAAATGTAAATTATTCAACCAACATGAAATATTGCAGTTTTTGTCTCACTCTTCCGCCTCTGAAATTAAATCACAGTTTGTCTGCTGGTTCTGTGCATTCGTTTAAATCTCCGATCTGTAAATAATATGTCCTACAGTATATTCAATTGCAAATTTCAAGTTAAGAAATAATTTTTTAACAGTTTCTTTTTTACAATGCATCATTACAGTTTTTCATCCGACTCATCTTGTAAAGAAATAACTTGTTAGCATATTATTCAACTAGCATGACACATAACAATTTTCCGTCAGATTTTCCCATCTTGTAAATTAAGAAATAATTTCTCAACAGTTTCTAACACTGAAAATTATTCAACCAGCATGAAATAATGTAGTCTTTTACCAGACTCTTTCGTCTTTAAAATTGAGAAATAATTTGCTAATAGTTTCTTACAATGTAAATTAATCGATCCGAATTTGCAGTTTTTTATCTGTTTCTCCTTTTTGCTGATTAAGAAGTAATTTATTAATAGTTAAGTGCATTTCAAATTATTCAATCAATATGAAACGTAATTTTTTCTCTCCCGTCATTTAAATTAAGAAATAATTTGTTAGCAGTTTCTTACAGTTATAATTCTTCAAACAGCCTGTAAAATTGTAGTTTTTCCTCCTACTCTCCTGAATTAAGAAATAATTTGTAGACAGTTTCTTATTGTGTGATTGTTGAGTAAAGAATACGATTTATCTTTTATGTTGACAAAATGACACACGATGAGTCACGGAAATGTTTCTATTATTTATGCATTTATCACTAAGCTTCTTTTTTATCTATTGTTAAGATAAAAAAAGTGAAAGAAAAAAATGGCGAAAACAATACTATATCTTCAAATGCAGGCAAATAAGATATTCAAGATATTTTACTTCCTGTGAACATACATCTTCGTATCAGCACAAATAGCCACATTGTTTTCTTCCGAAAAATTTCGTTCCGATTTTTTTTTCTAAGAAATAGGTGTTTTGATGGTCCAAGCTTATTTTATGAACGCTTATTCAAGTAAAAAATCGAAGTAAGAATTTATTTAGAACTAGGAGAAATAATATATGAGCAGTCATCCAATTTTCTCAATAATAAGTTCATTGCTGAACAACAATATAAATACCTTAAGCAATAAAAAAAATGACAGAATGCCTTAAATAACGTTTGATTTGTAGAAATCCGATTTTCACGGACTTAAGACTCAATGCATCGAAATGGGTTAAACAGTTCGCGAGAAATTTTAATGTTACGACTTTTTATGACTCAGATACTATTTGATCGATTTTCTAATCCAATTATATATATATAAATATATATACAGTCAATTCGCTATAACTCGAAGTACGATAACTCGAATATTACTATAACTCGATTTTTTTATGAGGTCCCGACCCTTTTATCTTTAATTTCATGTTAATTATTCTCGATTACTCGAATTTTACTTCCTTTAACTCGATTTTTTTTGGATCCTTTAAAGCAAGAAAAAAAACTTACGAGCTGATACCTTGCCCCTTCCTTTGCAACACACACACTGTCATTCGCACTCTTCATGGAGAAGCTAAAGCTGTCCCTCTTGAAGTATGTGAACAGTGGTTAAATGAAACGTTACCAAATTTACTTCAAGGATACAGTTAAAATGATGTTTTCAATATTGATGAAATGGGTTTATTTTTT